>NC_138827.1:37889409-38006909 GCF_965183815.1 Platalea leucorodia | reverse complement strand
AGATAATTGCCGTCTTTCAGGTTTTCAATGTATTTTGGAGTCGTCTTGCATTAGTTAAATGATCTCAAGTTGTTACTCAGCTAGTCAGTAAATGAGATGATCTCAGCCGTCCTGCAAAGCTTAAAAAACCCCACAACCCAGTACTTAGCAGAAAATACTTTGAGGGAAACTTATGACATATACTTAGATGCCAAATATTCACTTCATTTATAGTTGTTTCTACATTACTGGAAGCAACTACATGCTTGGTTCCCTCCCATTGTCATTCTTTTGGTGCAAACCTGTCCTCATGCATTTAATTTTGAGCCGGACTCTAGCTCAGACAGCGAAGTTACCAGCTCTGTCTGTACGTTCTCACCCCAGCAGCCATCTCCTTGTCATGAGCCTCATTAGAATTACAGTCTAGAGCAGGATACTGCGACACAAAATCCTTCTCGGAGTCAGCACCTATGGCTATTACAAGGCCTACAACAGCTGCAATAATGCCTCAGTGAGCCATTTTAACCTTTTAGAATAGCTGCACAATGGCCATTTGCTCATATGCCACACTAACTCTAAATAGAACATATTATATTATTTCTATAAACCTTATTAGTAAAATAACTGAATTATATGGAAACCAAAAAGTATGTTGTCAAGAATGCTGGGCAGATTTAATGTCAGAGGGTGGGGGGCTGAGAAAACTGAATAGCTATAAATTAAAAATACAGAGTACAATAGCATTTGAAGTAACACACATTTATTTTTGTTCATTAAGTGTTTTTCTGGCTAACTCATTAGAGACCCCACTTCATCTACTATCCACATTTGTCAATGTAGAACTTTAAAAAAGAGTGATCTGTACAGATCCCCCAACATGTGTTTACCATATACCAGGCATGATTGCAACCACTCACAACAAGGTAAATGGGGGAAACTATTCCACTGGAGTCAGTGAAGTCACGCTAGGCTAAATATGGTAGTTTAAAAAAATCTGAATCAGATCCATTGTTTACAGAATAACTTATTAGTATCTGTATGTTAAGGTTTTGTCAGGTGTTTCATTATAAATCCTCATTTTGGAAAGTTTAAAACTCCAGGGTAGCATTGTTTTAAATTACAGGAGCATAGATTTTACATAACTATAATGCTATTTTTTTTAATCCTATACCTAAAAAATATCTTTATTCGTTCAAATGAAGTTTGGCATGCAAGCAAGCCATAATGAAAAACAATTGCTTTTTTTTTTTTTTGGGGGGGGGTGGGAGTAAATATATATTTTAATACAGAAAAGTTATTTCATTTTTTAAACTGTTTACATATGCTTGGCAAACTGAACAGCCAGCATACTTACAAAAACTGCCTTAGCAGGGAGCATGCCCAGTACCTGAATATAGTCTAAAACCTAAACAATAGTATGAATAATCATAAGGCAGGCTGGTTCCCTTCTCTCTGAATTTTAGCCCATGAAAAACCAATCTGCTCCTGTCAGAAGCCATGGAGAAGCATTTCCAGTTGAGACTGACTTTGCAGAAGTTGTCTTGGCTCAGCCACGTGGAGGCTCCATTTTGAGTCACCCACCAGAGCTGCCACCTGCAGACCACCACGGCCCCTTCCCGTCTTGGCTGCAAAAATGTGCAAGATGCATGTTCAGCTCAGGCAAGTCTAAGCACTACATGGTAGACTGCTCTCTCGGGGAAGATAATGCGTGGCTACCAGCTGTCAAACCCCAAATTGCTCCCAGCCAAATTTGATTTGGAGATTAATATTTAGGTGCCAGATAATTATGTTTAAACTTTTAGGACTCCCTTTCCATGGCCATTGGACTTCAGAGGTATACCTATAGGTTTATCTGCTTTTGCTATTCTCGACCATTTAACGTTCACTTGGTGTTTTACTCAGATACCTGTAATAGTAAGATGTTCATCATGAATTTTTTTCTGATCTCCTGAAATTCAAATTCTGGTTTAAAAACGTTATGAACAGATGCGAGTAGCTGCAATACTTTTTACTGGGTTTGTGTGTAAAATCATAGGATTATACATAGGTAGTATCCTTCCAAGCCTCAGAATCCCAGACATGTACCCTGTATCCGTGCGTTGCATGCCTTTCAGCGTGCCAAAAACATCAAAAGAAAAGCTGGCACGTAAACTTTCAAGGGGAACTGTGCCCATTGTGCAACTTTCTCTGTTTCATTAATCCTAACCAAATTATTCCTCACCACTGGCAGTTCTTGCTTTGTGTTGGTTAAGAAACTGTTTTCCTAGAAAGTTGTGTATGAAGGCCTATGCCGTGCACTGCAATAACCACTGGCTCAGTTTGCTTTGTAATGTTATTGCGTGATTAAATTAGTTTAAATACAAAAAGTTCAAATCAGTTGTCAACTTCAGGGAACTGACAGATGCAAGTACATTTTCTGAGTAACTATTTGTTACACAGTAATGGTTTAACTTTAGAAATAAAACTTTCAGACCCAAACTGAGCCCTGTTAGCAATACAGATTTTGCCTAACATACATAATGAAACCAGCAAATTAGGTCCCATGGCCATAAACCTCACAGAGGGAAAGCAAACAGAGCATGAATCAAAAAGCTTTAGACGGCAGTAAACTATTGGTAACTATAAATTAAGGCCAAAAAATCAAAGTATCAAACAAGTTTAGCTGTTAAAATCTGTGTGCATTTAGAAGAAAAAGCTGAATTCAAAACAAAATATGGAAGTGTAAGACTGCTAATTTAAAATAAAAGGTCCAGGTCAATATAAGCTATGACAGAAACACAGTCATCGATAGTTAGATCAAATCTTGGTTTAACTCTTTCCCACTTTATCCTTCACTTGTGCAATTTGTCAGGGCAGTACAGCACATACAGCATTGACACCTCCCGTGCTGTGTTTGGCCCTCTGCAATTTTGAAACATAATGTCAGCATTCGCTTTTAATTTCTTGACCCTGTCTGGTTTATACCTTAGCTTTTACTTTACTCAACTGCAGGTTTTTTATTTTGCCTTTTTTAAAAAAAAAAAAAAAATCTTTAAAAATCTGTGTTTTAAAATCCCCCAAATACCAGTTATTGACCTGATCATGTAAGTATAAGCTTTAAACACGCATATTGACCTAATTAAGTTAAAACCTATTTAGGGAGTTTTAAAATACATTTTATTGCATCACGGTCTATAAGAACCTCATCATATCCACTCACATTTAGTTTGTTAAATACATGTTTATGCATTTTTAAGCAGCCATTGTATGACTCCATTGCAATAAATGTGGCTATACCATCGACAAATTTGGCATGTGGAGTTTCTGATCTAACAGATCACTAGAGCTGAGTATTCTGCATGCTTAATAACCTTTATTCCATGGATTTAAATCACCATGAAACTTAACACAGTAAAGAATAACAAGAGATAAAATAAAATAATTAAAAATATACGTATGTCATTGAGCTTGTATTTCAGCCTTGAGTTATTGAGTGCTTTCAAAAAGCAACTACCAAAAGTAACCAAGTCCACTTAATAGACTGAGGTCCTGCAAATGCTTTTTATTTATAGGTGTACAAAACAAACTACACAGCCAGTCCGTTACAGTTTGGGTAGGGGAGAGAGAGGGAACAATGCCTTTTCAACTTAAAAACAACCAAAAGGATTTTGTTTTTGACAATTTGTAAAAAATATTTGCTCTTAGGCTGAAAGCTTACATGCCAAGTTTCAGCTTGGAACTCGTTTTTACGACTGAATTATAAAGCCCCTGAAAACAGGGGTTTCAAGCGAGAATGCTGACACAGCTTTAAATACAGTGGCAAGAAAGGAGAGAAAGGAGCACTGTAATGCATATAACTTGTTTTTTCTCATTATTGCTTTAAAAGAAGGAGCTTGTTGCCTACCCTTAGGCATCAGACAATGTTTAAAGCATGTCTCATCATACAGTCTTACTACCAAGTGTGTGGAAAAGACCTCATAGAGACCCTCTTCTGAAATGAAACCAGTAACTCACTCAGGTAGAGGACACTGAATTATTTCCTGATTTTTAATGGGATTTTTTAATCTGAGACATACAGGCTCACGTGGTTTGGAGGAAATAGAAAGGCACATAGCTTATGTCTTAGCCGTTCTTTAAATCTTATTTTAGGCTACGGTCTGCCAGTAAAACTGAAAAAAAAAAAAGTAATGATGAGCTGCTTGTGCAGATTTAAAGTACAATGCAAATTACTAGGAGAAGATGATGTGTAAGAATCTATATTGTTTTTGGCTATATTTATATCCTGACTTTTTAAGGTGGCTTATTAAGTGGTTTGCAGTGAAAACAGCTTGCAACCTGTTTTGCTGTAAGTGCAAGACTTTCCGCATTCTTTAATCAAGAAAAATATCTGATAAAGAATAGCTTTTTGGAGAGCTGAACCAAATAAAGTACAAGCAGTTGAAACATGAAAATGCTTAAAAACATTTTCAAAACTTTGCCAAAAGTTAACCAGTGAGACAAACCAAATTCAATAAACAGACAGACCATAGGATGGCTACCTTCTTGTTGAACAGATCAGTTAAATATACACTATACTGAGTCTTTACAATTCATAATGTTGTTTTTGTGTTGAAGCAGTGTTACATAACTGGAGAAATCCCTGGGAGGGTGCAGAGGCCAATTTAAGTTACGAGTTTTTTAGAGCATGGGCAGCTACACTAAACAACAGTTCAGAAAATGTGAGATGTTAAA
This sequence comes from Platalea leucorodia, assembly GCF_965183815.1. NCBI lineage: Eukaryota > Metazoa > Chordata > Aves > Pelecaniformes > Threskiornithidae > Platalea > Platalea leucorodia. The sequence continues at coordinate 38,002,220 of NC_138827.1, read as the reverse complement.
GGGAAGGGAGGGACAGGGCTCCACTGTTTTCAGTGCTGCTCGGGCTTGGGCTTTATTTCCACCTTAAAATCTTTACCTGGCCATGATCTGTTGTTCCATTACTGGAGGGCAAAAATGGGAGGAATTGTCTGGGCTAAATTGCAATTAGGCAGCCCTGAGAGAGGCTGGCACCAGTTAACTTGGGATATTGGAGTGAAAAGGCCCGTAATCAGCCTTCGGTCATGTAGAACAATGCATAAAATTAAATTGACATTAATGAATAATTGTGTAATGAAAATGGAAGAGGAGAGTTAATTGCATGTTACAGTGAGTGTAATGCCTAGATAACCTTGCATTTAATGCTATTCTTAGCCCTGCTGCCAAGACTTCTACAGAGCCTCTCTCTGCAGGAAGTCATTAAAGCTGTGAGTAGATAATGCAGGCTCAGTGAAACCTAAGTGGCAACAATATAACAAGAGTTTCTTTCAGACCTTAGTGTTTTCAGAAAAAAAGGACATGTTGAGGTAATTTGTACACATCGGAATGAAAACAGGAAACTCGGAGCAATCTATTTGTAGTTTGTCCAGTTCCACAGAATTTTCAACTATTGTTGAAACCAAAGTCAATTCATATAATCAAAGACAAGACTAACCATCAGTGCTTGCAACACAGTAAGCATCCAGCTGTCTACAGCTAGAACTTTGTTTTGTTAATCACCTAGTACAGCAAAGGATACAAAACACTTGACCTTAGACACAAGACGACAGTGGGAGACATCTTCAGCACTATCCTATTGATGCAGCTGGTTTGTGCTGATAAATAAGACTCCAGAAAAGTAGAATTAAAAAAACTTGGCCTGTTTTCTGTACCTTTGAAGATCACAAAGAATGGCTGTTTATATGTGTATGGCTATTTCCCAAAACATTTAAAGCAGTATTCTCCATAAAACAAACTTCATACCCCATGTTTCTCTTTGTAGGATTTTTAAAATCAGATTTCAGAATATGGTGTTCATTCGTTTGTTTATTTTTAACCTTTTGAATGTCCCGGGAGAGTTTACTCCAACAGAGATACTTGTTTTTGCCTTAGCGACATTGGTTGCCATCATGATGTTGTATTGATTACAGTGGGATTGTCCTTCAACTGTATGACCCTGCTTATAATGTAGACTTGGCAGTCAGGAAGTTAAAAGGACTAGAAGAAAGCTTGCCTCATGAAAACCAACCAGCCTCAAAACAAACAATCAAAAATCCTGAAAAGTAAATATCTTCAACGTATATAATTTTGTAGTTGCTTAAACAATAGATTTTCATTTCCATTAGTAAAAAAGAAATCATTTTCATAAAGTCAACGGTTTATCATTGCTGACATTACCTCTGCATTACGATTCTTTTTGTAAAGACAAGTGTGCGTACTTAGTACAGCAAAAGATGGCTTTTTGTTTGGAAAAATGAGTCTGTCTAGATGGGTATTCTCTGCTTGTGAATGCTGCACAAACTCGTCTACTTTGGTTGTGTGTATGCCATAGATAGTTTATGTGTTACAAAGTGATATAAAGCGAAGCATCCTGTTACATTTTGAGTCTTGACTGAGACTTGACTAACTCATCATTTAGATGAAATATATGAACATTTGGATTCAGTCTCTGTAGATGGGCTATTGACCTGTGTTGTCTTATCCACTGCCTCCAAGGAAAACAAGAAGCAGAATGCTACTTGCTTGCATGATCTTGCCCCTTGGGAAAGCTAAAAACTTGCTGTCTTAATTTTTGCAGTTCTGTCCTTATATTCTTTGGACATGGTATGGGGAGTTCATGTTACTACTAAAAGTGGTATAAACCCATTGTTGGCTGGGATCCTGACTCCATGGATGTGAACATGAGACTTGACAGAAACTGCAGTGAGGAATTTCATGGGCTGTGGCTACATCTGAACCGTGGCTGTAGACAGCCACTTAAAAAAGAGCTGAACTCAATAGTCTTTACCTCTTCCACTCAATTAGTTAACAATATTTCTCAGAAGCCTGTGGCTAAGAGGTAGGACGAATCACAAAGGCTTTTGTAAACTGCAAACTGTTAACAAATATTAGGTGGCCCTGGGAGTTGTCTGTGAAACTGAAAGGCAGCAATATGTTTGCAAATGAAATGTTTTTTCCAGTGCATAACTGATCTCTCTGTAACAAGGTAACATAGATGAAGACTGTAACAGGTTTCAAAAAGGATTTAGGCATGAGTACAGGGCAGTGAGAACATGCACAATTAAAACCAATAACATTACTAGAAGTTAAGAGAAACTTCCAGTTCCGGAAGGCCCTTCCACTGCTGCCTGCTCTTGGGCTTTGTGCAGCTTCCTCTGGGGTGGCTGGTACCGACCTGTGCCAGAGGGGGCTCCTGGGCTAGCTGGAGCACTACTTTTTCTGACATTACCATTCCTTTCTTCCTGTGTCATCAATGGGCTCCTTCTCACAGTACACCTCAGAAATACAAATCTATTACTGCATAGCGTGGCCGTCACTATATGAAAATGTCCAGCACTAAGGCAGACTAGACAATTTAAACTGTGACATACTTTCTCAGGCATTTTTATTGCAACAGTTGAATTTTCACCTTACTTCTAAGGCTGTGGAGCCCTTCAGCAGCTTCTCCCTGACCCACATAGCCAGTACGTTTAGCAGGTACTGTCTCTTCTCTCTCTGGTTAGAAGCCCCTCTTGTTCACATCCTGGTGGAACCTCTCCTATTTTTGTGCAGTTACAATTATGTTTCCAGTAGACCCAGGCACAGCTATAGTAACTCAGCTTAGAACAAAACTTTTGATTATTTTCTGCTAAGCTGTTGTGCATGACAGCAAAGATATTTTGTCCAGTGTGCTTAACAGTTTGTACATTTGTGCTCCGTACATTTCTTTCCAGTTACTATGCTGTGTTCTGAACATTTGGAAGTTGGCTTCACATAAAATGTAGCCAAAGTTTTTAAGTGTCTAAACGTGGTCATGGATATAAGTAATCTGTTCATAATGAGAACAACTTTGAAAGCAATGCACTTACTGTTTCATGATTTCAGTGGACTATTCAGATTTTCTGGATATGCTCTGAGTCATGAAATGCCCTGTTGAGTGCATTTCCTATACTGGAATACAGGGATGCTTGCTATTAAGAATAGCAATGTAGCATGGATGATACGGTTGATGATATCCAAATACTACACAGGGGCCTGTGAGTAACAAGGACAAATGCCAGTGGTAAATCAAAGCTTGTGTGAGTACTTATACTTGCAAAAGAACAAGTGTAAAATGTTGCCTTGGTGTGGATGTTAATGCTTTCACAAGAGAGTGTGAACGGGGATAGATGCAGACTGATCTAAATGGGGGCCATACAGCCCCGTGACTGCAGTTTTGTCAGATGATACGGGCCCACGTACCACCCTAACCAACGCTCAGGGGGAACAACAAAAGTCTTCTCTCCTTTCCTTGCTCCCACAGATGCTAGAACATCCATGCTCTGAGAGTGAAGCAATTAGGAATTCAGTTCAGCTGAATCCCATTTTAAACTTCAGTTGGGAATCAACTCCCAGCTATGCCTGGTACTGGATTGATACTTAGATTGTGAACTCGCATATCTTCTTCCAGTTTCTGCTTATACTTCACCTGCTGCTTAGTGTGATGCATTATATAAATGGCTTTTTTGTTAATTGCTCTGAGATACTTTTCCAACATGTGTCCCAGGCTCTATTCTTCATTCGGCTTTCCCATGGAATGAAAAAGCTAGGAGAACTGTATTAATTTCCTTCCTTAAGCTGCCTAGCATGTGTTTTAAGCTGTTCAAACAACTGAGCACAGAATTGTCATATCAAATTCTTTGAGGTTGAAAGAGAGTGGAGAAACAGCTAAACTTCAGCCTTCTGCTACTCTTCCCCTTCCATGGTAACTGCTATAAGGAAAATGGAACAATGAAGTCACTTTTAAGTCATTACCCTTTTTATCTCTTTAGGGGAGCATTAATTTTTTATTTTCATTTTCTGCATTCTTCTCTCCCAGATTCAAGGATTTTGTATAGTTCAGTAAGGTGGAGCTTTTTGCCTTAAAATATGTGGACGTGAGTCCATTTTTCCTGTTTGCTTTGTGCTAGTACCAGTACATTAGCCTCTGTGGATTTTGTTAATCCAGATTTACTTGTGTGAGAGTTAACTCTGACCCAGAACGTGCCTTATGCAGTGCATTTTAAGGAATGGGAATGTGTTTTCATGAAGTCTAGCTGAAGCTGAAATAGACATGGAAGCTGTAAAGACAATATGTGAATCCTCTCTAATAAAGCCCATAATTACATTGACTAGAATTCAGTGAAATAACTAAACAATATTCAGCAGGAATCTAACATTTGGCAACTTTCTGGGTGGCATAAATCAGTATATTTAGCAGATGTTTTCAGCATATTGTCTTTTTTCTATTTTGTATTTGTATTATGGAATTGATCTGACGACTCACAGACATAGGATTTTGCTGAATTGCTCAAAATTATGAGTCGTAATGGTCTTTTGCTAATTCACACATTATTCTGACCAGATGACTTCCCTGTTTCCTCTTGTGTTCAAGGCCTGTGGACTTTGCTGAAGGTCAAAGCAAAGGAAAAGAGCAGTCAAATGCAATTTGAGGAGTCGTATTAGAATGGATTATAAAATAGGGGATGGGTGGGGCAATAGTGTTCCAAAGCTCTGGAAAAGAGTTTAAGAGCATAACAGGGTTTTTCTGTTGACACGTTGCTCTCAGGAGTGTACGCTTTGCTGAAGAAGACTGACTTGTTCATTCCTGGGCTCATTAAAATGAAGAACATTAGGGGAAATCCTTATATAGCTCTGTTTGACAAGCATGTAAAGAGGATAAGGATCATTTGATCATAGTCTGTAAGCATCTACCATTGGGAAAGGAATTTTGGGGAGTAGCTCTATAAGAGTATGAGATCCAAGTCATGTAATGTCAAAGTCATCAGAAAGTTTAGATTTTTAATAGTCAAGGTAACTGACCTTCGCAACAGGTTAACAACGCTTGTGGTGGGTTCCCTCTCACTAGAAAGCATTCATTAATTGAGATGTTCTTCTAAAAGTTATGTGCTGATTTTGGTAAAGGAGGTCTCAAAAGATGACCACTGAGTCCATGGCACACAGTGCTGACAGCACTAGTAACACTGTTTGAAGTGCAAACAGCTATGGATGCACAGATGCTGCAGACACTGAGAAGTGCCCCTATCCCTGTTCTGCCCCTGACTCCTCTGGAAAAAAGAGCAGGTTCCTCATGAAAGGAATCTTATATATCCTTACAAGGAATATTTACTTTTCTAGCAAGTCATACTGTACCTAGACACTGGCAGTAATTTTTATTACATGTTCTCTGCTCTGGTTGGATAATCCTTTCTATTTTGCAAGGACATATGTTTGGTGAAAAATATAATTAACAACGTAACTTTTGTCTGATGCCTAAAGAAAACTGAAGGAAAAGTATTGTTATACTGATATTTTATTACAGTATTTATCTAACATTATAGAAGTGCAAGGAAATATAGCTTTTGTTTCAGTTTTTCATAGCTTTTACACAAATATGTTGATTTCCCAGAACTGACTAATCAATTAAGTTTTCTGATCTTACTCATTTTTAATAGCTCTATTATTCACTGTATCAAAAAATCAAGAGGTTGATAAGATAATAATTTTCTCTTGAAACGATGCAAGTTTCTGAATTAATTTAAAAGATACTGAATCAAGACACACATTGGTATGATTGAGGGGCTAAAGCTGAATCTTTATTATTTGAGCTTGCTAAACCTAGTTCAGTGGGACAAATGAATTACAGCTATAACTGGAACCAAAAGGATCAACAACTCGTGCATAAGTGATTGGTTTCTCTGAACCTAAGCACTGCACGTACCTTCCTACACTGAAATCAAGATTCTATCTAGATTAATAAATGATATAAGTAAATAAAGAGGTCATATAGCTGAACAATTGATTAGGTTAAGGAAATGCAAACTTTTTTTTTAGCTATGTGAAAGTTAGTAAAATACTATTTAAACAATGCTCACAATGACACTTCCTTTTTCTCTGTAGAAATCTCTATATGCTTTAATCAGTTTTTAAACACTTTGCATGTCTTTTACATTATATTTGAATTACCTCACTACAAAAAAAGTTGAGTATGTTGCAATAGTAATGTCCTTTGAGACCAGATATTTTTTTTTATTTTAACTTGTTAAAGGAAAACTTTGGTATGTTTTCTCATAGCTTATCAAAATAAGGAATATGTTATACATTGAACAAGCATGGTTATCTTTTAGGCTCTATGTGCATGATGATATAATCTTTATTTAATAATGAGAAAGGTTGGCTTTTCTGCTGTTGTGCAGTTCCTACAAACTTACGCCAATGATTACTAGAGATTTTAATTGCAATGTTACAGGCAGCTGGAGATTGTTATTATCTCCTGAATCTGTAGCAATTATGTAGGATGCCACAGCAGTGGTAATTTAAGAAGAATTCTTGTCATTATCTGCCTGGTTTGGTCAAAAAAAAGTGATGAGAGTGGTGGCGTTTCATACTGAGAAAATGCCTGTGACTGGGTTGAGTGGACATACGCCGTCTCGGGTTTAACCACTATAGCATGCCGATACTCTTCTTGCCTTGTCTTCTGTACCTGTTGAGATTGCTTGCATATTTGAATACACCCTAAGCCTGGCCAAATCTGTGTGTCTATGTTTATGTAGCTCTTCTCAGATTTCCCGTTTCTGTGGTGAAATGAGGATAAGGTACTTCAGAATCAGCAGCACTCTGCTCCTCACTGCTATTGGTAAGCTGGTACCTGTCCTTGGAGGGAGCAGCTCATCTATATTTGTTTAGGTTCGAAAATGTGGTCAAATTTGTGTAAAGTACTAGCACCAACAGAGGGAAGCTTTTTTTTGTTCAACATTTTGCTCTGTCTGCTAGCGGTAGCTTGATTGGTTGCTACTAATTGGTAGCTATTTTTGCCTGGACAGTGATTCAGGACAACAAAGGCAACTGCCGGAGAGAGGGAGTCTCTGACACTTGCTCATGTGTGGCCGTGCAATTGCTCAGATTTTGACTCCGCTTTCCCACTACCTCTGAACATTATCAACCATACCTCAAAAAAGCCCAGCTCCTATTTTAATGCCACCTTTTATTCTGTTGTCACTTTTTAAAATTTCTGTTTCTGTAACACATATATCTTAAATCACAGGTCAAAAGATTCTCTAAAGTATTTAGATGGTTAAAAAGACAAATGCTTAGTGGATTTTAAAAATCACTGAAGTTAAGTGCTTAAATCTCATTGATTGAAATGGAAGTCAGGATCACAGCTTCCTTAGGTACTTGGGAAAATCCTATCCAGCACAACTTGTCACATTTGAAAGTCTGGCCTTCAGGGCTTGTGTTTTCTGGAAACCCAGAAACAAAAAAATATTATTCAGTTTGCAACACTTTGCCTCTAAACAAACTTAATGAGTCCTACTTTTATATCATCCTAATATTAATATTCCACACACCATCACCCTCACTTCATTTCTTCCCTGCAAATTGCCTGCAAGTAGGTTACTTCAGCTCATGCCCCAGGAGCAACAAGTCTGAGATCTACCAGAGACAAGTGTGTTTGAGAGTTAAGAAGGCCTTGCAGAGAAAGAAGTGCTGTCTCAGTATGTCTCCATCTAAATAAGGATGTTTTGTCCTTAATCTGAGTCAGTATGTGAATTTGGAATAACAAGCCCTTAAGTATCCAGCACCTTCAAAGGTTTAGAGCTTTGTCATTTTAGGCTAATAGTTTAAGTTTAATTGCATATATTCTTCTATCCTTCCTACCTGTGAAATTTGGGAAATGAGGTAAATCAAAGGAGACTTCATTCAACCCAAACATCTTATTATTAGTGTTTTCTTTCTCAAATGAACCAAAAAGAAGCTCAAATGGCCATACCCCGATATTTCAGCTTGTTCATATTCCTTTTATAAAATTTTATTACTCTGAAGGGAATTAAACAATTACCAGTTTACAAAATCATTACTTTTTATTTTGTTATTTCATTTCTTGTGCATTGTCTCTTGCAAGCAAATTAAACAGATCTTTAGCTGGCAGTTGGCAAGATGACATAGGGATAGAGAGAGTATAATGAGAAAGGAGCTGCTGATTCAACTAGGTGGGGAAAGCTAGGATTGCACCATAAAACACATGATACCTCATAACACTTTCTCATTTAAAGAGTAGTGTATCAGTTTAAAGCTGTAACATTCTGGTATACTACTTAAAACAAACAAACAAACAAAAAAAACCCTCAACAACAACAACATAACCCCCATGCACACTCCAAAAGACATCTTCCAAAACTCTGGGAAAACTCTTAACAGTGAGAACTGTTGTGATCCAAACAACTGACAGAGAAATTCTACTGATTAAAACCGTTGTTTACAAATGTTGCGATATGTAGTCTCTAAAAGAGGGCATATAAAGTAGAGCATCCCAGCAGTACTCCTGGGAATCACCAGCTGTGAACTGAAAAAGGTGCCTCTTAGCCAGTGGTGAAAAGAGGGTGCACTTTGTCTTAGGATGACTCCAGGATAGGCGTTTCATCTTTTCTCATTCTCCATTTAAAAGTCCTTTTCATGTCCTATGGCTCATTTCCACATTTGTGCATTCCTTTCAGAGCCAGCCTGTAGCCCTCGCCCTGACACAAACTGCAGCATTTATGTCTCTCCACGTTCAGAACCTTCCTTAGAGTAACCTTGCCCCAAATGAGTCTCGAGCCTGGAAGACTGTCCACAAAACCATCAGTGGAGAGCTGGACTTGAGCTACCCAGCAGCCTAAAGGAGAGGAGCGTATAAGCCACATTTTCATAAGCTTCATGCACTGTCCGCACTTCTTACTGTCATCTGGAAGCCCTGATCTAGCCGATTAGAGGTTGGAGGTGAATTGTTAGCAAATTATCAGAGAGAAAGCTCTGGAGAAAATTCCCCAAGAGGAGAGAATATCAGAAAGTTTAAAGCTGTCCTCTCTCTCATTAAGTACCTTTTACCTGAGCTTAGCTGAGAACATCAATAGAGTGCTTATGAGGAACACTGGCACAATCATATATTACTTACAAAGGGTGTATCTGTTTCCTGTCGTATTTGTAGCTCATAAATACTTAACTCTATTGATATACCCTGCAGAATATAGCTAGGGATTAATACAAGGACTACACAACTGCCATGGTGCCCAGTGGAATCTATAACAACTTTATGTTAAGGAACGTGTATACCTTGTTGTCTTCATATAAATGACAAATGCTTCCTGCTTTTTCCCCCCATCTCTACTGTGCTTTAGCTGTGTCAATATTGAAATGTTTGCTCTGCATAGAGATTATTATTCCAGTTTGGAATTTTTATGAGACCTGGGCCCAGGCCTGACCTTTCTTACATGAATTCTGGCACTACCTCGTCATGAATGCTTCCTAATTGCTGATTACAGCTTATCATTACAAGAAGACACTTATAACCAGGGAATTGAACCAGTATGTTTGAATCTGTTCTGGGTCAGGTCCAGCTGTGATTGAAGCTGGTTTAGTTGAGCTCTGATTCTAAGCCAGTAATGGTTTATTGTTCAGTTCACAGATTCTCAGCACAGGCCTTCAAAAAGGGGAATTGTGTAACCTCCATCTCCTCCCCCTCCATGAGCATCATTTTTAGTCCTGGACCTGTACTGGATTTTTTTTTTTTAATACCTTAAATCTAGTATAGGGGACCATGCTGCTGATGAGAAAAAAGTGATGCCAGGAATACAGGTGGGGCCAGCACTGGCCAGAGGAGTGGGAATGATAGAAGGGTCAGCTCGTTGGCAGGTAAAGTCTCCTTTCTCTCCTTCGTAAAAACCCAAACCCACTACGTGCACACATGTGTATCTCCCCGCCACTAGATATAGTAGTGGCATTGCTGAAGGAAACTAAGGCGTGAGCAACAGTGTCTTCCTCCATGAGAAACAGGACTCACAAGAAGCAGTTTCCCTGGATCTCACCTTAGCAGGTAGTCCCTGTAGGCAGCTGGTTCCAGGGAAAAAAGTTTGTGACCATCTGCTGGTGCATAGTGTGGCAAGGGAGAGGGGAAGGACAGACACAGGGCAGGGTGGTGATTTTCAAAGGACTCTTAAAGGCAAGCTGTCCTCTTGTTGCACAGAACCTGCCAGGGGATGTCGCTTTTCATCTGAACTGGTGTTCTGAACTGGAAAGGTCTTTGTTTTGCTTCTGTTCCAGTTTGGGATCTGGGATCAGTAAAATTTCCAAAACAACAGCTTAAGTTTAGTTCCAGCTTTGGGAAACATTTTGAACCAGTTCATGGTTCAGGTTTAGTTTGACTTTTTCTCATAACGGAAGAATGAGAAATACGACTTTCTTATTCAATCACTAACATTGGTTTTAAAAAAGAAACTGTAAAAATATGTCTGATGTGCTCTATTCTTTAATAAGTTTTTATTTATAGTTGATAAAGTCAACATCACGGATGATTTAATCATAGTGGAAGCCCCTGACTTCAGTCTCAGTGCTTTGAGAGGGCATTCATGTGGTTCTTGGTACAAAAGCAAAGGCTTTGTGTCTTTTAGTTACTCTCTTGCCTCAGCCAAGTATCTGCTGGAGCAGCTTTGTTGTGAGGAATTCAGTTACGTACAGGAGTCCGGGTGTGGTGTGCTGCTGTCCCTACATGCAGATCCTGTTTGAAAGTCAAGTGCCTCTGTGTGCATCTGCATGGTGTGCAAGGCCTGGCCTATGCTTCTGTTGTTTCAGCTTGTCTTACTGAGTAACTTTTGTCTCACTGCTGATGGTGCTGATTCTCACCTGAGATCGTGTGAGCATTGTCCTAACCCTGGGACTAATACAATCAATTTATGGTTCTGCTTTGGTTTTGATGTTTAAACAAATGGCGGTAGAAGGGACCCTGGGAAATCCATGACACTGACTCTGACTTCAATCCCTGGTAAGATGGACTGTAAGTCCATCTTGGAGTGAAAGGTCACTGAGCACATGGTGACAAACTTGATCTGTTAGGAGTCATCATGGCTTCTGCAGAGGGAAATGCTGCCACACTGACCTGTTCTACCTGCATGTAGCATGTAGATAAAGAAAAGCCAGTGGAGATACTAAACTTAACTTTCAAAAAGCCTTCAGCAGTTTTCCTCACCAAACACATCTACACTGATTCCAGACAAAAGTTCTTTTACAGATTGAAATCTGGTAAAAGGATAGTAATCAAAGGGTGAGGTATAACCAGGACTTCTCAGGATGGGGAAGAGTTGGTGGTGTCATGTCCCAGGGATTGGTGCTGGGATATGTTCTGTTCAACACTGTCATTAGTGACCTGGAAAAGGGAGTGAACAGTTAAATCTCCCAGTTTGCCATTACTGTACTCTCTTGCATTGCCAAATGTTCTGCCAATGGTGGGGAAGTCCCGAATGACATCAGAAAATCAAATAACTGGATGAAAATCTGGCAAAAGAGCTTCCATGTATATGAATGTAAATGTAGAAAAATAATCTCAACTGCCTATGCAAAGCTGAGCTCAGAACTGACAGGTGCAACACAGGAGAGAGATTTTAGAGTCATCACTGACAGTTCTCTGAACTCATCAGCTCCATGAACTATGACAGTGAAAAAAGCCAGCAAAATGTTGGGCATCAGCAGGAATGTTGGTACAAGACAGAGGGTATCATTTTATCATTGTATAAAACTTCGGTGCGCCCAGATCTCAGTGTATAATTCTGGTTTCCACATCTCAAAAAGGACATAGTCAACTTAGAGAACTGTCTTATAAGGAGAGACTAAGGAGTCTTCAGTTTGGAGAGGAGAAGGGGGCGTGGGGAATGATCTAGGTGGGAGGGAAATGATCAAAATTTGCAAAACCATGAAGGCAGCGGATGAGCTGAACTGCTGTTCACCAAATCTCACAATGCTAGAACTAGAGGCACAGATCAAAAGACAGGAGGATCATTTTACAGTAGGCTAAAGGAGGTACTTCCTTGTAAGACAAGTAGTGAACTTCTGGAATTTGCTGCCATATGTGAATGTGGGTGATAGTTAGACCGCTGCTGTCTTCTTACTAAAGTCAGACATGACATACTATGTTTCCTATTAGTTCTGTTGGAGTGCAGTATTTATGGCATGAGAGCAGAGAGACTGGCAGAAATAAGATTTTTTTTTTTTTTTTTGTATTATTATTACTATTATTCTATAAGGACATTGTGTTCAGCTGTTAAACACAGTTTACTCTGTAGGGATATATACAGATATAGATACATATATATATATATATATAGTTCACTCTAGGTCTTCTGTTAGGGAAGTCCTCTGCCCTCCCACATAAATAAACTGCTGCTTCTTCACAGACTCCACAAACCAAACACAGGCCATCTTCTGGCTAATGAAATCTTGGGATTCATGGCTGCCAGCAGCAGAAAGCTTATTGATATTTCACCATTTTTTTTGTTATATATGATATTGGGGCTTTAAGCTGTGGTTTTGCTCCCTCATGGAGTGCTTCTGGAGATTCGATCATGGAATGGTTTGATAGCGTCAGCAGTCTGGCAAATCTGTGCCTTCTCCACTTGGACGTACATCTAATAATTTCTCTCTGGGAGGATATTTCCAAGTACACTGTGGGGAAAAAATGATCAAATATTGTCTATTTTGGTTGCTTCCATGGGAGCAGTAAGAAAGCAAGGAATGATGCACATCATCTTCCCTGGTAGAATTTTAAACTGTATCTCAAGGTCTGGAATGGGCAGGGGAAAGCAAGCTGTGAGCTGTTACTGTGAACAGGACAAGTGTCCTTCATGGCTGATCAGCCATCAGCTGGAAGGTTTTGAATCCCTTATTAACAATTGTTACTAGTAAATGCTGCTTCCAAGGAAGGCAGGATGCTTACCACCTGTGCTCGTGGTGGCATCATTAATTGGTACACAAGTAACTGTCTCTCACGTTTGCTTATGCAGTCTTTTTTCGCCTTTTCCCACAGGGCTTTGTGGTATTGGCGTGCTCTTTAACCCCAACAGCTTCTGGTCACAGTGGTAACTCCTTCCACTTTTTGTCCCTTCTGTGCTGAGCTAAGAGATGTCTTGGTGGTGCTCACCTGCCCAAAATAGTCCTACATGCTGTCACTTCCAAGTCAGGTTCCTGCATTGTACTCTGTACAAAAGTGTGTGGTCTGCCAGTGTGGTAGAGCAGGCCAGTTTGAACACGTTCCACTTCCACAGCTCTGGCTTCGTATCTGGGTCTGGATGTGATTCAAGCTGTTGGATTTAATTAGAAAGTTGTGTCTGTTTTGGGGCCTACTTAATCAACTTAGCAATAGCCCTTGTACCCAGACCCTGTCCTATTGTCAGCGTAGGTGCCTCCTGATAAATCTCAAAGTGCGTTTTTGGTCACTGGAGAGCAGTGAAAATTAATGTTTCATAGGTTTCATTATGTCATGCCACTGGCTGCTGCTGGTATAGGTACATTAAGAAGAAAGTAAGTAAAACAAGGTGTAGCAAGTCATCTAGTGTTAGCTAAGACTTCATGCCATATAGGGAGGGGTTCTACTACAGAAACTTATGCCAAATACATCTCTTCAAGTGCAGCTTATGTAGTTTTTGTTGCAGAACGTTTAAGAAATAGTCACTGCAAGCATTTCATTTAGTATATGTCTCTCTAAAACTAGAAATGCTTTGGAGTGAAAGGGACAGTAGCAGTAAGTTTTTCCAAGTGATGCAGTTGGCTGGGAACCAGGAGACAGCACCGTTCCGTGCTGCTTGACTGCCCTGCAGTGTCAGCTGGACCATGTGGCTTCACTTCTCTGAGTATAGTTTCTCCATCTGTAAAATAAGAGCACTGCAGAGCAATTAAAATCTGTGGGTGAAGGGACTCACGTAGGAGTTGCATGTTTTATGCTACAGTTAAGATAATACAGGCAATTGTACTGTAAGACAACCTGTGCATCTAGAAATGATCTCCTTGTCATTCACACCTACTTCACCTCTCAAAAAGGTATCAAATACTCTATTAACATCATTTTTAATGATCATCTACACAGGCAAAGATCTGCATCGCATAATTCTTTCTTTGTCAGAATACAGGTCACCTAGCCAATGAAATTGCTAAGACTATGAAAAAAAAAAAAGCAGTTTTATCTTCTCAGGGTTGGAGGGGTTTTTTCCTTAAAAAAAAAAAAAAACAAACAAAAAAAAAACAGCTGGGCTGTAATCATATTTGGGAAGATCTCAATGTCTGTAATTCTATCCAATAGCCAGAAGCTGGTCTACAGAAAGATATTGCTTTTTGCATACCTCTTGCACATAACACCACTCAGTCTGCCTTAATCATCTCCTGCAGCTAAAAGATTTAAAGACAGTCTCCTGTCTTAAGCAAGTAGATATGTCAGAATACCCCAATTTTCTTGTCTGCCTTGGTGGTGGGTTGGGAGGTCTGAGTTCCAGCTGACACCGCAGACACCTCTGTGTTACAGCTTTACATCAAAAAAAGGAAAAGAATTGCAGCTTTTGATACCTGTCGTCCTTGATGCTAGTCCTGAGCACAATGACCTGTCACGAACAACCGAAAAGAAAGATTTCATATTTATTTTCTTCAACATTTTATTTGTGGGAGTGGGTTTCTTGAATGTTAAAGAAAATTAGATCATGGCTCAAGATTTCTTTTTTAATGTTTATTTTTACCTTAGCACCTCTGGGACCCAGCGCAGGCTATTTGCAGAGCAGAAATCACAATTCCCAGCCAGCTCTCCAATACTTTGTATCAAGCCTTCCTATTTGTCAGTGATGGTGAAAAGTTTAATGTTGAATCTCGTTACAGTAGTTTGCAAAAGTGGCTGTCCTCGAGAAAACTTATGTCCTGCATTTGTCAAGTTTTTCAGCTTTATTCTGACAAGTATAAGCATTTTATTTACAACACTCTCCTAATATATAGCACAATAGTTGCTTTAAGAGTTTTGGGGCTTGTGTGTTAGTCTGCTTAATACAAAGTTCTGGAGACAGGTTATAATAAGTTAAATTGTGATGGCCCATAACTGCTAAAGCATATTGAATTTTTTTTGTACTGGTGTGTAAAATCTCCATTCCTGTAGCCAAAGAAACACAAAATTTGTTCTCAGTAATTCTGCTACAGAGACAACCTACCAGATAGGTAATAGAGAATGAAAGGACATTTTATGATTTTGTTTCATGTTAAATTACTTGCAAAAAAATTAAGTTCAGTCGCATGACAGGAAAAATTGTTCCTACTAATTTCAGTGTAACTCTTACTGATCCATACTGGAGAGGCTGCCTAGACAGACAGACAGCTATGTACAAGGCTTTCCACAGGTTCTTTGTCCTGCAGGTGTTAATCTATTGACAGTTCCTGTGTCGTGGGAGTTTCTGAATGAGGACTTGCAAACCCCTGCTTTGATTTTCAGAGAAAGCAAACATTCTATGATTCTGTATAAAAATCAGATCAGATTTCATATTTCTTGGGTGAATATGTAGTACGAGGTAGCTTCAAAATTTATGCTTGCTGTTTTTCACATCCCTTTTGTGTCCAAATATCTTGGTCTAACCACACCACGTCTAAATCAAGACTGAGAAAAAAGAGGTAATGGAAGGGATGTGAGAGATGCACTCCTTCTGAGAGCCTAATATTGATCTACACTGGTCAGGTTGCTGCACACAACATAACGCAGAGGAAAGGATCCTCAGTCTTGCACCAGAAGCCCATAGACCTCAGGAGTACTTTGTCCATTCAGAGATAGCCCCTGCCCTGGGGGCAAAGCTGGCTGCCCTAGGTGAAGTCTCTTGTATGGAAATAGAGAGAAGATGACGAAACTGATGCTACGACGTTGTGCACACAAGGTGACAAAAAGAAAAGAACAGCACCAGGAATCCATCCTCTGCTCTGCACAGGAAAATAAATTTTTAAAAAATGTTCATGGTATTCATTGTCAAGACTTCCTTCCAGGAAAGGAAAATTAAATTGTAAAATGGAATCATTTTATGAAGCGAAACCCCAGAGGATATACTCTGGGATAGATCCTTTCAAGTAAAGGGAGCTGTGCTAACTGAAGATGCTGCCCTACACTGAAACCATATCTAGGCAGCCGGTGCAATACATAGGTCATTCATGGTGCCTTCTTTCCTAGCAGAGTTGCGTTCTGATGGACTACTAGGGAAAGCAATTTCCAGTCCTGTGCGATCTCTTTTTGAGAATGTTCTGTCCTCAGAAATAGTGGAAGCTTTATGGAAGTTACAGTGGATGCAACCAAATAGTTAGTGCATGCACAATAAAGCAGTGATTGCAGGTACCAAGGAAAATTAGGCTCTCTATAACTCATGTCACTCTTTGCAAGATAATTCCAACTGTTGTCCTTGACCAAATCTGTGCCGCTGAGCATTTGTCCAGCTGGCTGCTGCCTTAAACCCCAGTGCTGGCTCCATTCCAACAGGGAAGTGATTTCCATAAGCATATCATTTATAAAGTGCTTTGGAATCATTCAGGATGAAGGATGCTATGTAAATGTCATGCACTGTATTACATTCAAGACATTAATAACATTTTTTTTCTGTTATTTCACCTATCAGATAAACTGAGGACAGAGAACATGTTATGCATTTTTGGGCCAAGGCAGTTTTAAAAACAAAAGTGTATGTATTGTTCACAGAGCTAAGCTCTCCTTGCTGCTGCTGATCAGGTGCTAAAGCAGCAAGTGCTTCCCCTCCCATTCACACATCAGATCAAGATTTGTACTTTGGCATCATGTACAAGGCGAGACAGCAGCTAACTCCATCCCCCTGGAATCTGTAGTGTAGGGGGAGATTTAGTCCCCTCAGCCGCTCATCTGGCCGATACAAATGCTGCCATCAGCTGCAAGTCTTTGCAGGAGGCACAGTCCTGTTTTAAGGAAGCAGCTGTGCATTCTTTGCAGCATGTCCTGTGCATCCAGCAGCCTGCGTTGCTTGTTAGGACTGCTGCAGAGGCAGAAACCCTGAGCAGGAGCCCCTTGTCAGCACAGAGCTTGTCCTTCGGGAAACCTGGCTCTTGAGTTGCAGGTAATCTTACTGTAAACCTCCCCAAAGTGAAGAATGAAGGATTCTAGGTGAAGAAAACCTTTCCAGGTATACAACCTTATTTATACTTACACAGACTTCACTGGGTTTCTTATAAGATCTTATAGCATTTTTAAATATTTTAGCTGTCTGTAGGATACTCTGAAACCTCCTTTCTGGGTTTTTTTTTGGCTCAAAAGGAGAAGTGTATAGACATACCAGAAAAATAAAGCCATAGTCATAAAGTTATCCGAGCAAGAGGAGTGGTTTCTCTGCTTTTTGTTTTTTGGGGTTTATTTTAACCACAAGAAATGCTTGTCTGGGATTTTAAGTTTGGGGTGGAAGTGTTGGTCAGCTTTAATTCTCTGCAGTCTGCCTCCCTCCTCCCTAGCTGTGGTATCGCTCTGTAGAACATCAAACATCGGAGGGCAATGGTGACCTGTGTTGTTTTAATCTCAGACTAAACGGTTTTTTGTTTTGTTTTAAAAATGAGCCCTTAACTTCTGTAAGCTCCATTCTTCTCCAGAGCTTTGCAGAAATAAAATACATCAAGAAGGAGGAGGCATAATATGACAAAAGTAGTGGTTTTATTGAAAGAGAGCTTTGTGGTATTTTGCTTTTGAAATGTGTTTAACACAGAGTTTAAGGATTGGCAATTTGTTTAAAGAAATGGGTAAAATATTTAAAACCGCCACTTTATTTAAACTATTGTGCCTCCTTCAGTAAACATTCAGTACATGACTGAACCCTGTATGAACTTGTGCTTGTTGCTGGTTAAATAGATTCTGAGCTTAAATGAAAAGGGGCTGCTATTGAAAACAGGACAAAAAAGTTGCATGTGCATTTTTTTTTTTTATTTGCCCACACACAAGCTCTTACCCCCCAAAACACCGCGTTCACAGGATCTTTTATTAAAACACCATTTTTTTTTCCTAGGCCTCAAAGTACTAAACTGAAAGCAAGCTGTTAACAGAAATGAGTAATTATTGAAGCTCTAACAGGCAGCTTTCATTGAAGTTGATTACAGCAGCCATATAATCACTTTTACGGATGCTGTAATCACAGTAGCAGGGAATGCTTGACTTGGTTCTTATTGTTTTCACTCAGGGTGGAGGCAGGGGGCCTGCAAGAAACCCGTTTTACCACCTCGGTACAATTTCTGCTGTAAAGGAAATCTACACAGCACTGAATGAAGCAGAGAATCATTTATTCTTTCTTTATTAGCATTTTCTCCTCCCTCACATGAGAGTCTGTTGGAGTCAGGAAATTGCTGTTATTCAATATGCAAGCCAGAGGTTGTAATGACCATTTGGGAGGGTATGACCAACAATTACAGCCCTTAATGAATAGGAGTAATCTAGTTGAGACTAAACACTAGTAGCAACTCTGGTGCTGTCTCTGGTTAAATTAAAAGAACAGCAATGCAAAGGAAGTTAACAAGAATTAATTAGTTAGATCGAACTGAAAACCTACTCATTAGTGATGTTATAGGCAAAGTAAAAGCCTATCTTCAGTGCAATTAGGTAGACAAATGAATTGTACAACTGACTGATTCACACCTGCTAACAGCTAAGGGCTATAGCTGATATGTATGGGATCCACTTTTTACAGTTCATGCATACTTGCATAGTTTAATGGATCTTGCATTCCTGAATTAGCCTTCATTCCTTCACATTTCATTCGCGTGTTTGATCCAAACATTAAAGTGTTGCTTATAGATTCTGACGTGATGCGGCTGTCTACAAGACGGCTTTTAGAAGGGTCCATAGAATTGTAACATCTGCTTAAACTGCACTGCCATACAGAAGGGGTCTCAGTTTGCAGATCTTTCTTGTTAATTTTTTTTTAACTATTTAAGGATTCATGTACTTGACAAGCTCTTGTTTGTGTTGAAAGTGGACAGATTTACAGAGAAAGATCGTGTCATCTGTTAAAAAAGTAATCCCAGGATTCAGGATTTTGACACTTGGGTGAAGAAACGGAAAAAGGCAAAATCCTCAGAGCTGTGGAGTAGCCATTAGTCACCTGCAGGTCTCACTGTCATGAGAGGATGCTGTATTTGCAGAGCAGTCTTGGGGATGCATGACATACAACCACGATTGCAGTGGTCAGAAGAGCGCAAGGAGATTTTTTTCTCTCTTCATCCTGCATTTCCTTTTCCTGCTCATGACGTTAGTCCTAGGCTTAGGCAATGCCTGTGTGGGAACCAGGGAGCAGAACCAGACTGCAGCATCCGGCATACCCTCTCCTGTTCCTGCTGCCAAGTGGGTTGGGATTCAGAGGACACAGGGGTTAATTTGTACACTGTGTTTTTCAGGGGGCAAACTGAGAAGCCTCACGGCGTATTCTGATCCCTTGTTCTGCTGGTATATTCTTCATTGCAGGGTCTTATCTTGGAATTTTCTACTTTGTTAATATTTCACAAGGACCCGCAGGTCTCTAATGCTCTGTGAGGCTGCCATAATTTCCAGTTCAACTCTATGTTAGGAAGAAACTCGTTTACTTCATTGCCATGCACTCATGTTGCGGACTTAACTTTTTTGGCCCTGTTTTGACACAGAGTTTTGGTCTAAAGTGCTTTTATTTGTGAGCAAGATTGCTCAAAAGCAAAGTAGACATGGTGGGAAGTGTGTCTGAACCTCAGTTTTTTTTAACAGAGTCTCTTCTTTTTAATATGTCACAGTCTATTTTATTTTATTTTATTTATTTATTTTTTAACTGTCTATCTTAAGGAGAAAATTCCCATAAAATGAGAGAGTTTGCACTGTAGAATAAATAGCTTCTCTGGCTTGGCCAGTTTCAGACTCTTGTTTTCATTTTAAAGGAGGAGGTTAGAATATAAAGTACTTGATTTAAAGATTTTTTATTAGATCTTAACAAATGACATCTCTTATTTACACACAAGAGACTGACTCCCTAAAAAGCTGCCTGGATATGTAAATCTACCAGTCAGATATACACATAAAATGGATTTTTTGGACCGAAAACCCAAGTAAATGTACCTATTACAACGGAAAGACCCCTCGGAGTCCTCTAAAAGCTTTTTTGGTGTATGGCTTCAATGTATGTTTATGGGTTTTTTTAAACAAATGGAGCCAAATCCAGGTTTAGTATAATTCTTTATATGTGTATATATATATTTGTAACCCTAGCTTTCACCCAAAAATTAGGGATAGATGCACTACCGTTGTGCTAATGGGAGCTGTATTGATAGAGGTCACTGTTGCTTTCCCATAGCTATTTCCATAGCAGGAGCAAAAGTCACCTCCACTAGGAAAAGGCATCTGAAGATGTCTGTGGTGGAGCGAAACATTTTCCCTGTCTTTTGACTCCAGGCTCCAGCTCGCAGGGGGCCGACACTTGGTGCAAGGCTGGGTCTCTGGGAAAATCTCACCTTCCAGCAGCCTTTCCAGGCTCCAGCCTCCCCTGGTAGGGCCCAGGGCATTAACATGGTGAGGAGCTGCAGGAAGCTGAGGGCTTTCTTCAGTGCCTTCCCTCCCTGAGTCTCGTGGGTGCAGCCAAGCTGAGCGAGGGGTTTGAGCAACACTGTTCTAAAGTTGCACGAGAGCATTTGAACCCAGTATGTTTCTTACGTTGGGACAAGGCTGTAGTCATTTCAAAGTGGCCAAATGGATTTTTATCAAGGTTTGTTTTTAATAAAGTTATTTCCTTGCTGACAGGCAGGTTTTAACCTTCTGGAAAGAGGGGTTTGTAATAGAAATGTTGACACAACCTCCCTCTAGGGGTGCAGTTGCATTGTTGCAATAATAGTGTGTGGGCAATACAGTAATAGGGCACTGACCCATAACTGACAAGAAGCAAGGCTCCAACTGCATTATAAAGGTCATTCTCTTATTTGTGAAAATGAAGTGTATTTTTTTTGCTCTACTCCCTGAGTTTTCTGTTCTCTCCTCCTTCTCACACCCCCACCCCAAATCCAAACACTTTATATTTTTAATTCACTAGAGTGTTGAAATTTTTAAGGCTATTTTAAAAAAAAACTTAAGTACAGGGATTAACCTTGACTCTTATACCAGCTAATCTGTGTTCAGCACAGGACACACAAAAAACCAAGAAGGAAAGCCATTTTGGCAGTTTCTAGGGGGCCACCAACGTTAGCTAGGGGAGTCTCAATGTTGCTCTAAACTACACCCATCTGCAGTGGTGCTAATGGGGCATGCTGCGAACCAGATGCAAAGAGAAAATGGCTCTGAATCTCTTCTGTGTCCACCTGATCTCTGTTGTCATCTTCAATAGCATAGAGTAGGCCTGAAGCTATGGAAACTGTGAGCATGGGAACTAAAACCCATTTGAACTCTGTATGTACAGCCTCTCCCAAGAAGAGGGACCTTCAGTGATTCTCTGGCCTTATAACCTTTTTCTTTCAAATGTTTAGGAAGGAGCACTACACGCAGCAGAGACCAAATGAAGGGGCTATGTGCTGCAGTCTCCCTGCATGGCACCATCAAGGTGCCTTCTAGTATCTGAGAACAGTAACCACAATAGTTGATGTCATGAGACTGATTAAAACTAACTGCCCTGCCTGTGAGGTAGAACATTAATTGAAAATGTGCAATTTGTACAATAGGCAGTAGTTAATTATCTGCTTCTTTGAACTGCTTGGTGTTTGGGATGGCTCTGCCTATGGGGACCAGAGACATGAAACAAAGACGCAGGCAGTTTGAATGGGTAGTTGATACCATTTAAATGAGTAGGAGCTGTTTAAAAAAGAGGTCTGTTTAATTCTTAGTGTAATTTTAGATCTAGTTTATAATAATACTAGTTGAGGTGCAATTGCCCTATATAGGGGTTGTTGTCACTACGTTACACAAGATGGCCACCTTAATTTATGCTAACCATCAGTATTAAAATCTGTTACTTGCTCTGTAAACAAATTCTTTTCAAGTGAGCTAAGGAAAAATCATTTTCACTTAGTCGCAGTAAAGGCATTTAGAGTCAAAGATAAGCATTTCTGACTTAACCCAGTAGAGAGCAGTGGTGTGTATACACACCAGACACATTATGATAACATTCTTTTAATATATAGAGCCTTGGTTACTTCATTTGGGGGGCTTGAGTTTTTTTTATCCTCCCCTGTTTCATTTTGAGTATAATACGTAGTTTGCAGGCACGAGCACATACACCCCGATGCATACAAATTCAGTAAAATGCTTTATTTATTGGAATTCATAACCCAATTCTTCTCTATTTTCATCTATCAATGACAACCACAATTGCTGCTGAGTAAAATGTAAAATATCCGATAAACTTTGTCATCATTAGATTCCAAGGATAAAAGCACAAATATTTGACTTAAACATTTATTTACTTCCTAATTCTATGGTAATTTTTTGTGTGTATCTCCCTAACTGTATCTGCCTACACAATGAGTAAAGTGTTCATCCATTGTTATCGTTGTTAAGATCAGCACACAGTTAATCAATCACAGAAAATTGTTTTATATCGTATGCAAAAGATTATTAATGCCTTATTGTGTAAAAGCTTACCTAAGCTGATGTTCTCAAAACTGAAACATTTAATCACATTTGTCATATTTTGGTTTTTTTTGCTGAATATACAAGACTGTGTAACACTAATTAAAACAGTGTGCAACAAAGGACACACTGGGAATATACTGATGAAGAAGACAGATACACAGAGAGTGACTTCAGTGGAAATGGTCTAAACAGTGATTTTTTGGTAAAGGAAGAAAGATCAGTCCAAAGCGGAACCTCTGTATCTAAGGTCCTCAAAATGTCTTAGTAGTTTGAAGTCTATGTTGGACCCAAAACTGAACAGGAACTACTACTATGCATCCAAAATCTCCTGAGATTTTGGTCCATGGTAAAGGGTTTCACATGAAACAGCTGGTCTAAGGTGCTCAAATACCACAGTGATGAGTAATGTGCGAGCATGTGGGAAACTTGACGAGTCTTATGAAATTTCTATTATGAAGGAAATCTTAAAATGGCAACCTATGAGCGCTGTTAAATCTGCAGCTGAGCTCTACTCCCGCTTCGCCCTCAAACCCAGCCTTACGAGAGGACTGTGCTCTGTCAGTCCTGTTGCTCAGTCGCGGGAGTGGGGTCCAGCAGTCACGTCACACAGTCCTCGCTGCCTTCATATGAAAGGTCGCACCGCTCGCTGTCTCTGTTGTGTTACTCTGTGGTGTTCAGTTCCCTGGTCTGGGTGGTGCTCAGTAAGCAGCCAAGCCAAGCAGATTTTGTGTTGCCTGTTGGGGAAGGACGATTGGAAAAAAGCCAGAGGTGATTTTTCCAGCTCCTTTGGTTGAGTCACATACAAAGTTTTGAGGGTTTATTGGATCCTTGGATGTTTCTGTATTTGTTTTAGTCTACAGCTGGCTGATATGAGGAGACATGGTTGCTGGTCTCTGCTCCTTGAGGTGCCTGTTTCTGTTCAAGGAGTGTCTCGGAACTGCCCATTCGTGGCAGAGCAGGAGGCCGGGGCTCAGAGGGGAGCGCCCTGACGGCATGCTGCGCAGCATGGCCAGCTTCACGCAGTGCCTGGGACAGGGTTATCGGTGGCAAAACAGCACCAGTGTTGGGCAGCAAGGTCCTGCTGCTCACCCTGCCTCTGCAGAGCCCTGGAGAGCTGAGCTTGCTGCTGGCCCCGGCCCCACAGGGAGTCCCAGGGTGCAGGGGGCAGCAGCTGCTAGGGGAGATGGAGGGAGGAGGCTGTGAAGTAAATCACCAAACACACCTTCCTTGCTCGAGTGGCACAGTGGGCCTCAGCCCAGAGCAGAGCTCTCCCTCCCAAGCACCACCAACCAGCAACTCAAATCGCTCAGCCCCTCGTGCACACTGGGTGGGAAACAGTGGCAGGTCTGGCAGCAGGAGCTCAGCATAGACATGAGGGGAACTGCGTTCAGGCAGCCAGCATTGCTCTCGCTCCTCAGCCGCTCCCCCTCGCTCTGGCTGGTGTCAGACCTTTCTTCCTTTCCCCCTGTGCTTCCTCTCTTCACAGCGTTTTGGTAACTTGGTAGCTAATTAGCAGGCTAAGGCTCTTGGACAGAAGAAATTGAATCACTGACTTATTTCCACAACCATTTGAGGCCATTACGGCAGTACTCATTCTCAGCCCTGCACTCTCCTCCGCTGCTGGTACGGGTGTTGGTGTGCTGATCAGGGGAATGGTGCCAGGTAAAACTCTCCCAGGAAGAGACAGTGCTTATTTTTAATGTAGAGTCATGGCTGCACAGGCAATGATACAGGAATGAGAATCAGCAGCCAGCAGGCAAATGGTGGCTTAAGAGTTCATGGAGCAGTGGCGTTGATAGGTTACTCTGTTCAAATATAATGTGCTGTAGTGTCACCAAATGCAAAGTTACCTAGGAATGAGTAATGCCATCTGTGTGTATGGAAAGGAGAACTGTGCTCAGGAAAACAGCGATTCAGGAAAAGTTTAGGCACTGATCCTGACCTCCAGGTGGCCAAAGTGGCTACTGCAGTCCTTACTGTATAAACAGGGGAGCAGTGAGCTATAAGGGGGAGATTTTACCTTTGTGCTCATTATTATGAGGCTACGCTGGGAATCTGTGTTCAGCTTTGGTATTCTTATTTTAATAAGGAGGTTAAGTGTAAAAATAACACTACAAGTTAATTAAGGACTGGACAAAATGTTTTACAGTGAGTGGGGCTTCACAAAATCAGTATATCGGAAAGATGATTGAGAGATAACGGTATAATGTATGTTCCAGGAAAAAAACATTTCCAGGTATTTCACTGTATAGGCTAGTAGAGAAGGGCATAACAAGGACTGGTGGTTTCCCAGACAAAGTATGGCAGTCTCATTACAAATAAGGCCCATACTTTTAACGATGAAAGTGATTAACCACTACAACAGAAAGGATTAGACTCTGTAACCCTTGATTTCTTTTGCAGAAAACATCCAACACCTGGCAAGTAGTGCCATTCAAATGCAGTTAGCATTTCCCCCATACTCACCTTGATCGGAGGGTCTGACATCTGCCTCTTCCATTTACCTATTTAGAATTTCCCAAGCTGTTGATGGAAAGCAGTGTGACACAGCAGAAGAGCGCTGAAATGCGTTACTAAAAGTTCTTATGAGTTTTACTAGTCTTAACTCCATGCAATTCTGGCAGTTAACAGCTCTGAAGGACTAAAAGGTTGGTTGCCTGTAAGGTTTCTGGTTAAAGGAACTTTAATTTCCACAGTGTCATTTTGTTTCTTTGCAACTGGGACTTGCAATTTTATCCACATGAAAATAAGAAAATCTTACAGATAATATGGGTGATTGTCTGTGGAAACAAAACCTGCTGTGGAGTTACTGCCCTGCAAGATGAAGTTCCTGTTCTTTCTTTTATCAGTAGTTAATGCGATTATTAAAATGTTACATCAAAATTAGAATAAACATTGCCTGGGAAAAGTCACATAACTTCAGTGTGAGAGTGGTCCTCTTTCGGGTTTTGTTATGAGCATTTGACTTTACAAATAATTTTCTAATTTTTTTTTTACCCCTTGGAACTGTCTGTGGGAGGTTTAGTTTGTTTTTTCTTCTCTGCTTTTCTGTTCCGAGTTGACATTTTTGCAACTCTACTCTGGTGCGGTATATTAGCTCCACTTCTCACTGCTCCAATATATTTTGCTTGGGATAGACATGCATATTTAATAACTAGGAGAAGGATTCTTTCTAGATGCCATAGAATTGGATTATCATCCCATTAGGCATGAGGCCTCATGTAACCAGGGACACTTAACTTCTGACCTTTGTGAGAAAGATCATTTAATTTAACCGCTCTTTGTATACAGCTGAACCAGGTGAATCTGGGAAATTCTCAACTCAGTTCTATGTTTGTTTAACAAATCAGGAAGGGCTTTTAGCTGGAACAGCTGTGATTTTCATCTCTTTTGATACTATCCTAATACATCCTCAAATCCCTGCCTAAGATTTATGTCCCGTATATGGGAAGAATTGCAAGGAGATAGACAGATAGATTAGATAGATTACACTCAACTATATGATATGCCTAGATGTTTATCAAAGCTCTGTAATGACCATATAAACCTAGATGATAACACAGATTTGGCTATGGCTCAATCCTTAAATTTAAAATGAAAATGTCATTTGAAACCCAAATGAAAGAACACATTTAGCTACACTTTAACAGTACACAGCAGGTTTGGGGGCATATGTGAGTGGTATGTGAGAGTTTTAGGCCTCTCTAACTGTACAGCAGATGTACAGTGGGCAGTCCCAGCCTGCTAAGCCTGTATAAGTACCAGCAGCATGGATAGGCACAGACCACTCATCCAGGTATGTGAACAGCCCTTGTACTTGCTGAAATACATCAATGATTGCCCAGTAAAGCCTACAGGTTAGCTGACAAATTGCAAAAATTTTAAACAGCAATTATTTGAATCATTACTCAAAAGCAGCTAAGGACGTGGCTAGGTTCATTTGCAAGATCCAGATTTCCTTTGGGAGTGTGAGGAAGAAAAAGGAAGAGACAAAGTGACAAACAAATTTATTTCTGCCATCTTGGTATGCTTGTTTGCAGGTTTACTGGAAGTGCAAAGAGTTTTCTCAATGTTTTTCCCAGTGTTTTAAGCACAAGCTTATCTTTAGTAAACAAATTATACCATTGTGGACAGCAATGTGATCCAAAATCCCCTGTATTAATATAAAAATCTGTGTAGATCTTTGTTGAAGCAGGTACATTTCTTTGGAGTTTCCTTCAACTACTTAAAATGCATTCAGTGCATCATCTATCTCAATGGAAAACATCACATCCCTGAATTATTTACATCTATTTCCTAATGAGGAAATTGGGTTTTCTTTTCTGACTACCGGCAGTAGCTTTCTAGTAGCGTGCTGTTTCATCCAGTAAAGTATCTAGGCACATTTTCTCTGGGATACCTAGTATAGTTCATAAGTTCACTTTTACACATGCATCTGAACATTTAGTAAATGACAAATGCAATTCGTATGGCCTATTAAATTCTTTTTGCTCTTACGAAATGAGCGGGAGCCCCATATGCCAGATAATTATTTGTCCGTTCTGCTTCCATCTTAGAAACTATTAAAAATGTCCTGCAAGATTTTCCAAGGGAGAGCTTCCTTATTCATGGATATGCTCTTCTTCAATAATGAACTTCCCTGTGAAGTCCGGATACTTATACCTCAAAGTACTTGATTTCAAAGCTGGATCAAGCAGCGAAAGACATTTTATAAGTGGCTAAAAAAGGAAGTCTATCCATCTTTTTAAAATGCCTTTAGAAAACATTTACTTACAATATTCCAAATTTTTTCTATGTGAATAATCACAATGTGAATTATTTTATCTCTTTTCGTTTCCATAGATGCTTCATTTCATGGTTACTTCCATTGTTACACATTTTCATTCTGGCTTTTGAAAACCCAGCAACAAATGGGTAAAGATTTTACCATCCAGCCTGTAGCCTCCAGTCCAAGGCATTATTAAATGTTGTTCAAATATTTCCAGGTATGGGGAATTCGACTGAAATTAATCCCTAGAGAATAATTTGTCTAATGGACTAAAAGCTGGTGGCAAAGTATTATTTTGTTTCTCTGGTATGTGAATTTTGTTTTATTGATTTCCTAAATATTGAAAACTCAAATCCAGAGATTTTGGAAATCACTTGACTTATTTATAACAAACGAAACTGAGTTTTGGTCTTCTATAACAATATCTCTTGTAGTGCTACAGGACATACTATCTTAATAGGTAAGGCAATAAAAATATTGAGCTTCTAACTGCTTTACTTTCTCTTATATTAAACACAAACTAAACTTTGTGGCCTTAATGCTATGTTTATCTAACTTTTGGCAAACACATGTCTCTGCAGGATTGTAGCGTGTGTTGGTAGAGAAGTATAAATCTAGCTTACAAGGGACACGTGGTGGTCTGCATCTGTACACATCGTCTTTCTTCTGTTCTCACCAGGACCACCATGCCCGTAACCAAAAAGAAGCATGCCATATAGAAATCTGCCCTGTGTAATGGCAAGGATATAAACAAATATTTATCCCCGCAAAAAGGTGGCGGGATCAATAGCCCAGCTGAAGTGCATCTACACCAATGCACGCAGCATGGGCAACAAACAGGAGGAGCTGGAAGCCATTGTGCCCCAGGAAAACTACAATATAGTTGCCATCACAGAAACATGGTGGGATGACTCACACAACTGGAGTGCTGCAATGGATGGCTATGAACTCTTCAGAAGGGACAAGCAAGGAAGCAGAGGCGGTGGGTAGCCCTGTATGTTAGGGAGTGTTTTGATTGTCTAGAGCTTAATGATGGTGACGATAGGGTTGAGTGTTTATGGGTAGGAATCAAGGGGAAGGCCAACAAGGCAAATATCATGGTGGGAGTCTGTTACAGACCACCCAACCAGGAGGAAGAGGCAGACAAAATATTCTATAAGCAGCTGGGAGAAGTCTCATGATTGCTAGCTCTTGTTCTCATGGGGGCCTTCAACTTACCAGATGCCTGCGGGAAACACAGTGCGGGGGAGAGGAAACAGCCCGGGGGGTTCCTGGAGTGTGTGGAAGAGAACTTACTGACACAGCTGGTGCGTGAGCCAACTAGGGAAGGTGCCCACTGGCCCTGTTGTTTGTGAACAGAGAAGGACTGGTGGGTGATGCAACGGTTGGAGGCCGTCTTGGGCACAGTGATCACGAAATGATAGAATTTTTGATTCTTGGAGAAGCAAGGAGTGGGGTCAGCAGAACTGCTACCTTGGACTTCCAGAGGGCAGACTTTGGCCTGTTTAGGTGCCTGGTTGACAGAGTCCCCTGGGAGGCAGTCCTGAAGGGCAAAGGAGTCCAGGAAGGTTGGACAGTCTTCAGGAAAGGCGCAGGAGCAGACCGTCCCCACGTGCTGAAAGACAAACCATCGGGGAAGAAGACCGGCCTGGCTGAACAGAGAGCTTTGGCTGGAACTTGGGGAAAAAAAGGAGAGTTTATGACCTTTGGAAGAAGGGGCAGGCAACTCAGGAGGACTACAAGGGTGTCATGAGCTTATGCAGGGAGAAAATTAGAAGGGACAAAGCCCAACTAGAACTTAATCTGGCTACTGCTGTAAAAGACAATAAAAAACGTTTCTACAAACACATTAGCAACAAAAGGAGGGCTAAGGAGAATCTCCATCCTTTATTGGATGCGGGGGGAAACATAGTGACAAAGGATGAGGAAAAGGCTGAGGTACTTAATGCCTTCTATACTTCAGACTTTAATAGTCAGACCAGTTGTTCCCTGGGTACCCAGCCCCCTGAGCTGGAAGGCAGGGATGGGGAGCAGAACAAAGCCCCCATGATCCAAGGGGAAATGGTTAGCGACCTGCTGCACCACTGAGACACACACAAGTCTATGGGGCCAGATGAGAGCCACCCAAGCGTACTGAAGGATCCAACAGAAGTGCTCACCAAGCCACTTTCCATCCTTTATCAGCAGTCCTGGCTAACTGGGGAGGTCCCAGTTGACTGGAGGCTAGCAAATGTGATGCCCATCTACAGGAAGGGTCGGAATGAGGATCTGGGGAAGTACAGGCCTGTCAGCCTGACCTTGGTGCCAGGGAAGGTTACGGACCAGATCATCCTGAGTGCCATCAGATGGCAAGTACGGGACAACCAGGGGATCGGCCTGGCCAGCATGGGTTTATGAAAGGCAGGTCCTGCTTGACTCACCTGATCTCCTTCTGCGACAAGGTGACCTGCTTAGTGGATGAGGGAAAGGCTGTGGATATTGTCTCTCTAGACTTTAGTAAAGCTTTTGACACCATCTCCCACAGCATTCTCCTGGAGAAACTGTCTGCTCATGGCTTGGATGGGCATACTCTTCACTGGGTAAAAAACTGGCTGGATGACTGGGCCCAAAGAGCGGTGGGGAATGGAGTTAAATCCAGCAGGGGGCCAGTGACCAGTGGTGTTGTCCGGGGGGTCAGTGGTGTTGCCCAGGGCTGGGGCCAGTTCTCTTTAATATCTCTATCAACGATCTGGATGAGGGGATCGAGTGCACCCTCAGTAAGGTTGCAGACGACACCAAGTTGGGCGGAAGCATTGATCTGCTGGAGGGCAGGAAGGCTCTGCAGAGGGATCTGGGCAGGCTGCATTGATGGGCTGAGGCCAATTGTACGAGGTTCAACAAGGCTCAGTGCTGGATATTGCACTTGGGTCACAACAACCCCATGCAACGCTACAGGCTTGGGGAAGAGTGGCTGGAGAGCTGCCCAGCAGAAAAGGACCTGGGGGTGTTGGTCAACAGCTGGCTGAATATGAGCCAGCAGTGTGCTCAGGTGGCCAAGAAGGCCAGTAGCATCCCGGCTTGTATCAGAAATAGTGTGGCCAGCAGGACCAGGGAGGTGATCGTGCCCCTGTACTCGGCACTGGTGAGGCCGCACCTCGCGTACTGTGTTCAGTTTTGGGCCCCTCACTACAAGAAGGACATTGAGGTGCTGGAGCGTGTCCAGAGAAGGGCAACGAAGTTGGTGAAGGGTCTAGAGCACAAGTCTTGTGAGGAGCGGCTGAGGGAAGTGGGGTTGTTTAGTCTGGAGAAGAGGAGGCTGAGGGGAGATCACCTTGCTCTCTACAACTACCTGAAAGGAGGCTGTAGCGAGGTGGGGGTCGGTCTCTTCTCCCAAGTAACAAGCGATAGGATGAGAGGAAACAGCCTCAAGCTGCGCCAGGGGAGGTTTAGATTGGATATTAGGAAAAGTTTCTTCCCTGAAAGGGTAGTCAGGCACTGGAACAGGCTGCCCAGGGAAGTGGTTGAGTCTCCATCCCTGGAGGTATTTAAAAGACGCGTAGCTGTGGTGCTTAGGGACATGGTTTAGTGGTGGACTTGGCAGCGCTAGGGTAACGGTTGGACTTGATGATCTTAAAGGTCTTTTCCAACCTAAACGATTCTGTGAGTCTGTGATTCTAAATGCAACAAACTGCCTCATTTTAGCAGTAGAAGATATATGAAAAACCTCCGCTGTGATCGTTTTGTCCAGACTCACTCTCTGTAAATTAGCATGTGTGCTTGTATCGGGTTAAAGAATTACCAATGCAGCATAAACACGATACAACAACCATAAGCTGCTAGGAGCAGCTATTTATTCAGAACTTCTGGCCATCCAGCCTCGGATGACCCAGCGTTATCACACTCTGAAATTAGGAGCATTGGTTTTGTAATTTGCCTGTCCTGGATCTGAGGTTTCACAACATGTAGTTTACACAATAATACTACTTATAGATCTTTCATTTTTCTACAGAAATTAATTGCCTGTACCACAATGATTTATAGTCAGACTGAACATGATTATTAATTTTCCTGATGATTGTACCAGTGGGCGGCAACAAATCTACTCCTGATAGGACCAGCTTTGAAATGCTGTGAAAACTAAAATGTCCATAAGGTAATAATACTAATTTTTACCTTAATCAACTTACACTTTAAAAGAATTTAATATAGGGCACTTGTGCCTTGTGGGGAAACTTGTTTGAAACCTACTGTAAGGTGCTGAGTTATTTATGAGAATAATTATACATTTGTTACTTGAGTTTGTACTGGGAAATCAGGCTCTGAAATTAGACCAAAATACCATTAAAAATGAAGTCAGTGTTGTGTGTGTTAGAAACTCCAGCACTGAGGTGAATAGTATTTAACAGAGAAAAGAACAGCAGTTATCAAGAAATCTTTAACAGAGAAAAGAACAGTGGTTATTAGAGAATATTAAAACGTGACAAACTCAGCTCATATTTTCAGGCTTGTTTCTGCTTAGTGATGCCTTTGAGCTAGAGTAGGATCACCCCAGTGTTTCTCTGAGCTCCCTGAGGATGGGGAGAAAGAGCACACAGCTGTCCCTCTGGACTGACATCTTTCTGCACGGCATGGGCTGCCTTTCCTTTCCAGACTGGTTCTTAGCTTTGCTGAGCCATAGCCTCGGACAGGCCTTGTCTCCCTGACCCAACACCCAACCCTGCATGCCACTGAGCCCCAGGCACAGTGTCTCTGTCTCCCCTGGGCAGGAGAGATGGAGCTGGTCTCACCCCTCTCCAAAGAAACTTGCTGGATGGTTGCAAAGGATCCAACTTAATGGAAAGGGGAAGGTGGGCAGCTCTGCACGGAGCAGCCCAGGCCTGCAGGACAGTCGTGCACCAAGCACAAATTTTAATGGTCAGGCATAATTTCTTATTGCCTGGTGAGATGCAGCCTGGAGCGGAGGCCAGCAGGGGATCCTGGTGATGCCACTTCTAGCCCTGATTTGCTCTCTCACTTTGGGAAAGTCACTTCATGTTTCTGGGCCTGAGTGGCCTTATCTGCAGAACGGTACTTCTTCCCCTTGTAAAGCACTTTGATGTAAGGATGGAAACCGCTGCCTAAGAGACAAGTGATGACAGTATTACTCAGGATGGATGACGGAGGCGGGGGGGGGAATTTTGGTTGTAGAAACGTATGCACATTGTGCACGTGGTCTGTTTTTCTCTGCCACTTTTGGACAAATAATCTGTGCAAAACACCATCCAGCCTGTAGGGGTTTGCAAGGCCTTGCAGTTGGACTACCGTTTACACAGGATTTGCAAAGTGTTTGAAAATTTACCTGTTGTTCCTCTTGTGGAATACAGGAGTAGAGAGCTTAGTTGTGCTTTGGCTTCTCTCTGGGAGATCTTGAAGAAGAATCACAGAGCATATATGACACAGTGTGATCAAATGCCAGAAATATTTTGTTCTTTTTTTCTTCCCGTGATTAGTGGCATTATGCAGTTATGCAAATAATCTGTTATTTATATCTAGACACATTATGCAGTTATGCAAATATTCCATAAATAATTAATATTTCCCACAGTTATTTGGGGGGAAATATTCCCCCAAAGCATGTAACATCAGCTGTTTAATATGCCGTGTGTATTGTACACACTTCGAGTTGTGTCGTACTTCAAGTACCTAGCTTGGTGAGGCTCCCAAACTCCAGTGCATGGGCCAGTAGCAGTCTTCAGATTCCAGCAGGGCTGTGGCTGATCGTATAGAGTAGACTGTTGTCATGTATAAGTTTAGCTCCTCTTCTGCCTTCTTTCCATCTGCTTTGTTTTGATGTAAGCAATTGCAGAAGGCACTGCAATCCTGGTGTTTGCTGCAGAGCACCAGATAGGTGGTAAGCAAAAAGAGAACCGTTCATACGAACTACTTTTAAACATCTCGCTGAACTGCAATTCAGAGCGCAGCACGGGAACCTGAGGGCTAAACTGCCCATGAAGAGGAGAGACCTGGGTGCTTTCAGAGCACCTAAATTACAAGCCTAGACTTTAGAAGGGTGGAAAATATCCAGTATCTTTTTCTTCTGGACTAGGCTATAGGGATGCCTAGCTGGAGTGGGTGGCAGGAGGCTACTGAATCATCTTTAGTCACATAGTGATGTTATGGGGATATACAGAGAACGTTTTGGGGGATGTAATAGTGCGAAAGTAGTTGGAAGCAGAAAAGGATATGAGGCAAGCAAGCGAAGAGTTGACTGTGTTCTGCCTGATCAGCTTCTGGTATGGACCATTCAGATGATGCAGTATTTGCTTGATTTTAACCAAACTGGAATGTTGCTGTCAAAGCCCAGAAGAATTGTCTATTTCCTGCAAGAAAAAAAAAGAAAAGCAAATAAAGTCCTTACTGATAACTTTGTTTGCTTTTATACTTTTAAAACCATTTTGAAAACAGTTACACAATGACAGAAACTCTCACCATTTCTTCCAAATCTGATTCTTCCCCTTAGGAACAAGATTATATAAGGAAATAATAGAGAGGAAGCAAGTACAGAAGTAGGAAAAGTACAGAAAGTAAAAAGGAAGTAGCGATGAGATAAATAAAGAGAATACCACACAAAGGAAAAGAAATGACAGATAGAAAGGAGTCTGTGCAAAAAAGCAGAAGGGAAAGAAGAGGAATAAGAGAAGCAAAACAAAATAAAGAGTTCAGAAGAAAAACAGAGGTCGTGACTAGTGGAGGAGAAGACTACAGTGAAGGATGGAAAAGGCATGGTCAGCAAAATAAATGAACAGGAACCAGTGTTTTGAAACAAGGGAGTAATTGTGACGGGAAAACACCTGAAGAGGGAAAACAATGCCAAAATAGCTGGGGAGAAAGAAACTGAACAAAGAAGAGAGTGGAAAATACAATAGAATATGCATTTTATGGTGTATAACATTGTGTTAAGACGTATAAGATTGCATGATTTTGGATGTTCATAAATGTGCCACTTCTTCACGTAGATTAGTATTGCCCTAAGTCCTGTGTTGCCCATATCACTCTTTGGCTGTATTGCCTTTAAAAGCAGGGCTGATTTCTTGGCTTAGTTAAAGTCAGTGAAAGTTTTACCATTTATGGTAAATTTATGCATGTATCCAGCAGCCCTCTTCCTCTTGTCCCTCCTCCTTCGCCCACTCCTTCATACTTGAGTACTGTACTAGATGAATAGGCACCATAAAGAATAGGACTCATATGGCTCTCACATAAAATCTAGCTTCCCAGTGTTCACAAAAGGTTATCTATTCAGGCTCTGCTTATCTCCTGCTATCTAATGCAGAGTGAACACTCTGTTTACATTTCTCATATATATTCCAATCTGCATAAGTTGCAGTGCAGATTAATAGCCCTACAAAAGTTTGACCTTCCATTCATTTTGTGTTAAGCCTTCTGTCTGAGGGGACACTTTGTATTTAATGGAGCCAAAATTCTTTTCCCATCATTTCCCAGTGAGAAAAGTGTAATCTGCATGCAACCCACTTTAGCAGCTGGCTTCCCCTATATCTCATCTAAGGAATTAAGAGCAAAAATGGCGTGAACCACTGAGTTTGGCCCAGACTCCTCCTAAAGTTCATTGGGATGCATGCATTTGAGCAAATCTTGCCTGATTTATGTTTCTGGGGGAAATCCAGATGAAATTCACTCGTTATGATAAATACAAATTAAAACAGACAAATTGTCTGACTTAGCTTTGAATTTTGGGGTTGATTCAAAACCCAAAGTAATGCCACGGATGTATGAAGGGGAATGAAGCCCACATGAACAATAGAATACAGTATTTATTGTATTTTAATTGCACCTCATCCGAACCACAGCTCTGTCACCAGCCGTGAAGGAGGAGAAGGTAGAGCGCAGGCTTTATGCTCTACTCTGATTTGCACTTTCAAGCCAGTGTCACATAGGCAGGGCAACACCGTGTGAGCACCCCTGTGTAGGCAGGGGCCACCAGGCACAAGGCACGCCGGTCATGGCTTCAAGTCCCCTCAGCACCCGTCCTTTGGGGAAGATGCCAATGGAGGGGATGTGCAGTGGCTGCAGCAGCCTGGCTTTACACCCCGTGTAAGAGGTGCCTGCAGACAACTAGTTAAACAACTTCCAACGCCTCAGTGCCAGGACTGCCACGAGGGGATGTAGGGCACTGAGCACATAGTTCCTGCAGTGCAGGATGCTGACAGCCCAGCCTGAAGGAATCCAGTTGTTTTTTAATTTTAGCTCTAGTATTTCTTGCCATGTAAACAATAGCCAGTGTCTTGAGGAGAAGAGTGTGTGAGAAGCAGCAAATCGTTGTGTGGAGAGATGGGAAGTTGGAGAACATTGAGTTTAGCAGGGACTGCTAAGCACAGCTGCAGGCACTGAAAACAACATTTTCTCTCCTAGTTAGGCTTGTAAAATAAAAGGAAGTGGTCTGTACACACCACTGTGGCAAAAGTCCTCATTTCTCTCTAGCCAAACATGTCTCTAATGTGCCTCAGAGTCCCTGGGACATTTAAAGCAGGATTGTGTCCTACTCTGAAAAGCCCAGGACTAAGCGGGGAGGGACAGAAAGACCCTCCAGATGTTCTGGCAAGATGGTGTCTGGCTTTTCCAGGAAACAGGGGAGGAGAGCTCAGTCCTCAAGATCTGCTTGCTTGTGGCTAAGAAGAAAGGTTCACCCTAAAGAGGATCAGCTCTTGGCTGCCAGCTGAGCCAGGCGTTGCCATTCTTGGGGCTAAACTCATCTGGGCTGAAAGTGGAGAGACTTCTCTGAAGCCCATGGAAGCTGTACCAAATCTTCTACCAAGTGATCCAGGGGTACTTTTCTAAGCTGTGCTTGTTGATTTGTACTTTGTTATCACTCGGGATTAATTTTTCAACAACTGAAGTTTGTCAGTTTGGTTTTGGTCATTTGTGGTTTGGATTTTATTTAGTTTGGCTTTGTATGCTTTTGTGGGAAGAATTAATGGTAATGCTGTTGAATTTAGTAATTACTTAAAATATAAAGGTCATACAGAATATTTACTGATTTAGCGTCATAGGAGAAAGAAAAATTGTTCTGGGGAAGAGCTGAATTTATCTGGAAGTTCTCTGCTACGTTTTGTGCTCATTTTCCTTTTTCTTGTACTCTTTGTTAGAGATCTGATTTCTAGAACAGCAGAGATTTCCTTGAAATGAAAATGGTTAAAGGAATCCACTAACCATTGTCCTTGTTAGTTGGAAATGAATGCTTATTGATCAGAAATATCGATCTAGCACTTTAGATTAAAACAATACTTTTGGTAATGCAGTCAAAAGAGTTTAAAGACTAAAGTAAAAATGTAACTTCCACTGGCTACCAAGTGATCGATCGTAACTGATACCACTGCCTTGGAACATAAGTTTACTGTGACATCTCTTATCTGCACTGAAGAGTTTGCCCTCATTGCTTTGTGCATTATGTATAAATGATTGATGTCAGCTTTAACATTTTTCAGAAACAACTTTCATTGTCTCCCGTGCATTTGCAGGGCTGAAAATTACTTATATTAAAGAATTTCTCAGCCAGACTGTAGTAATTAAGAATAAGAACAATCTTCAATAGCTTCAGCCTCCTTCTGCTATTACATCCGTATAGCGTAGCCCAGAAATAAACAGCCTGTGGTAACTCTTAAGTGGATGTAATAGGCCACATTTTCTCCTCAGTTCCACCTTTATGACCTGATTCACCTCAGCAGAGGTGGGTAGGTGTGACCAGTCACTGAACTTGCCTCATATCCCTTCTACCAGAGCAAATACTTGCTAGTGGAAAAAAAGGTCAGAAACATTATAAACAAACTCTGAAATATGATGAAGATTGGACGCAACGCTTCTACTATTACTGTTACAGGAAAAGGAGAAAAAAAACATTATCTGGATAACGTAAGGAGCCTGGGAGCCTGTTGCCCATCAGAATTTATTGGGGACTTGATGCAAAAGTAGACAAATGAGGTTGTTAAGCGACCCCTTAACTGGAGGCCATAAGAGTTTGTGCAGCCGTGTGTCATGCCTGCCTCTAAAAAGCAATGTGAAATGCTCTAAACTAAAAAATCCTTGTGCCTGCCTTTCAGAGCAGCAGTCCTGCGGCTGTTAAGAAAAAATATGTGCCTGCTGGGACTGATAATAGCTGATCATCATCACCTATCCCATTGCAATGCTTCTCAGTACACTTTATTTTTTCAGCAAACAGAGAACGTATATTTTGCTTTTGCATGAGGCTAGATTACAAGAAATAGTATGCTTACATAATAGTGTAGCGATTCTTTTACTGCTGGCATATATGTCTGCTAACGCACAATCAGTGACAAATATCTATATCTCTATATAGAGAAATACAAATATTGAATGAATTAACTCACTTGCTTTTTCTTGTAAGCTAAATGTATCTTTCAATACTGGTACGTCTTGCTAAGACCAGTAATGGAGACAGAGACACTCCATGATTCTCTTTAGACATGAAAAATTAGGAGGGAAGTGTATTCAGCACATGATGAGATCCTGAATATTTTCTCTGGAATGAAAGTGGGTTTGTATGTGAGTCTTGAGGCCCAAGGAACCCCAGGGCAAAATTAACTTAAAAATGGAACCTCATGTTCATCTTCAAAATCCTAAACCAAGGTATTTCTACTCCTAAGCAGAAGTCATTCTCATATACTGCTCTGTTATTTCATGAACTTTGCAATGGCCAAGAGAAGGCCCACAGAGGGTAGAGAGGCAATTCCCAAATCTCTTTACAAAAGCAAACTGAATTTAGAGCACTCCTGCATTTCATGGCAGTGGGAGCAACTCTGGGTTTCCAAGTTGTAAACAGAAGAAAAATTTAACCCACTGGGTCTGATTCTTCACACTAGGCATTTTCCCATTAACTTGTATCATCGGAATATCTGTATAAAAGCATGGAGAAGCAAATTCTCCAGATTTTGCAGTATTTGCAAAGAAGTAAGACATGACTTACCAGTAAATATCTGTGTTTTCATTCTGGTTAAGAGTGATCTTTCCAGCTGTTCAGGCAGGATTGCTGATTCATGTATTTCGCCATGTTTTAATTTTCATTTTAAGCCACCATTCCAGGCATTAATGTGTTAATTGTCAGGGTTGTATAAATTTTAGTAAAGCCATATTATTTTTGCATGGCAACTATTAAAAATATTTTTCCTTTTAATTTCACAAGGGATGCTGAGACTTTCAGAGTTTTTCCCTCTTGCAGAAGGGAATAATTTAGATTTTCTTCCATTCCTGTCAGAAGTTGAACAGACGAACAAAACAGATTCTTCAGAGACAATTTTACACAGAGTTACATCCATCCAATTCAATTATAAATTAAATTGACTAACGAACCATAGCTCATTATGGGAATCAATTACTCAGAACTGTCTTTGGACCAAAAATGTGGAAAATAAAAAATAATGGTCATACTTCAATATACCAGATTGTCAGTGTTTGAAAGCTCTGTTTTTCTCTAGCTTGGCATAGACCGTCGCCAAAAAGAAATGATAATCGTTTGTTTTACTGCTTGTAGAGATGTTCCTGCTTTATGAAGACTAGTTAATTCTTGAGTTTGATCTCTTTGGGACCAGCACCTCAGGCTTTTTTGAGATGACAGGCCAACCCTGGAGTAATGTCATCACGTGGGGATCTTTCAGATCAACTTATGCAAATGTGTTATTAAAAGAAGCCACATTTTAGCCTCTGGTGCAACCCAAACAATAGTGGTGGAAAATGCTATGAGGTAGCATTGGAGGCATTTTCTTAATAAAATCATTCTTGTGACATAGTCATAGTTGGCACACCCCTCTGGAGTGTTTTTAGCGGAAATGTGTAGTAAAAGTAAATGTAATAAAGACAGAGAAATGAACCCTATTAGTTTAAGACTGGTGTGAAATGATGATGAAGGATTATTTAAAGTCCCTAAATAAAGCCCTTAGTGCAGAGGAACGGAGGCATACAGAATAGCTGTTTAGTATAGCTGGTAGTATCATTTGGATAAAATATGTCAGCCTGGGCAGTGTCGAGGGCAGCACACACGGAAGCGCGTGGTGCGTCACTGCACCAGCACACAAGGACAGCTCCAGCACTCCTCCGAAGCATCAGCCTGCCGGGAAGCGAGGAGAGCAGAGCTCCTCGGAGGCTTCACCAGTTCTCCTTCTGCCATAGCTTCCCATCGGTTGGTACGTGGAGAAAAGCAAGTCAAGTAAAATGCTTTTTACGGTTCATGTGTCAGACCCCCAATCGCTGAAATCTCTAACAGCTAAGCATTTCCTGATATAACTCAATGTATGTAATTCAGTAGGATTAGAACAAAGTTTTTCACTGCTGTTTAGCTGTTACAAGACTTTGCAAACGAGATAATCCTAATCTGTGTGAAGTATGCTTCATTACTCAGTTATTTCAAAAACGTTTCTAACTGGCATGTTGTATAAAATCTTGTTGCATCTTCTCCCTTCCCTTCCCTCCCGCAGGCAGGGCGGGAGGGCTGTCTCTCTCATTAGGGCTGGCTGTGCACTCGCAGAAGCAGTTTTCATGAATGGGAGCAGGTCTGACGGAAGGCAGGCTGGAAATCAGGCAGCCAGTCTTACCCTGAGTTTGCTTTAGACTGAACAGTTCAAAATGAGGCTTAGCTGGGAAGTCTAATAGGTTAATGACCTGTGCCTTCCTCGCCACCGTTATTTCTTATAATCGATCAGAATTTTAAAAGCATATTTCTAATATGCATCAAATGTTGAATATTAATGAGTTGCAGAAATAGTTTGCATTAGGGACGTGCTCACTAGAATACCAGTGTTATCAGACAGCCAAGACTTTTTCCCCCGGTAATTCCTTTTCCCCGCCGTACCCTTTTTGCACTGATCGGCAAAGAGTTTTAGGCTGCAATTTTGAAATGAGACCAGCATTGCAGCCCGGCGGTTCTTGGCAAACTCCTCCGCCGCTTTAATTTTAACCAATTAGAAGAGCCAACCTTCCTCAGTTTAGAACTATATTAAAAGATATCGCATTCAAAGGCTGGACGTGCACACCATTAATTAGGGGTGTCCGGCGAAGGGGCTGCCCTCAGCTGTCGCCAGGGCTATGGCGGGCGCCCCTGCCCACCTGTTGCGGGCAGAGGGGCTTGGTGGCGGCGGCAGCTCCTGCGCGAGGCCTCTTGGTGGCCCGTGGGGAATTTGCACTAATTAGAATTAGTTGTCCCTCCGCAGTCCGGCTCCTGACACAAATTGCATTCTGCAGCTTTTTGTTCCACTTGAGTTCACAGACAAAATAGCCCGTGCCACATTTGAAATGAAGCAAGGCAATATGAAAGGGTTTTATGTAATTGGTTAATATACTTAACATTTTAACTAATATCTTTGGTGTTGGTTTCTCGAAAAGAAACGTGTTTGCTTTCTTCTTCTTTTGCTTAATAATTATTTACGATCACACTGTGGGTAATTTTAATACGAGCTTCTTCAGGTGTCATTAAATCATTGTTGGGCTTGACTGCATGTGTAAGGAAACAAGTGACCTTTAAAGATGATAGTTTGAAGCAGAAGCCGTGGTAATGGGGAGCTGCAGAAGTACACACTGTGGTGGCAAGAAGAAAGAGACCTTTCACACTTATCAAGAGAATAACTTTATTGAATCATAAGACCAATAAAGAGAATTGTTTTTAAAAAAGTGGAAAGGGCAAGTAAAGGAGGTAAAGGGAACAGTCTGTTGATGAAAGTATGGAGAAAGATAGATTGACAGCACAAGTTGGGAAGTTTCACTCATAAGCTACTGGTAGAAATGAGAACTCCTGCGCACCGCAGAGGCTGACTGCATTAGAGCAGCTCAGCTGCCTGGTGGCACATCTGCCACCCCAGAGCCGGTGGTGACACCTCAAGGACCTGCTTGGGGAGGTGGTGTGATGGTTAACAGGCCTCTCGCCAAGCACTGGGACTGACTGGGACTGGGATGAAAAGGGCGATTAACCGTCCTTGTGGGAGTTCAAAGAAAGTCACAAGAACTGCACCAGAGGGGCAGTGAATCGTGAGCAGCCCTCAAACGCTCTTGGGTGTTGCTGGATGATGAATGGAGTGTCCACCTCCACTACTGCCGGGATGGCAGAACACGGAGTCTGTGGCATCTGTGATGGCAGGGAGTCTGTGGGCTCACAGCATGTGAGCAGGGCACAGAGGACAGTACATGACATGCCTGCCACGAATACGTGTTTCTGGAGAAATGTGGCTGCAAAAAATGAATGCTTGCTGTCCAGACACACCTGAGGTTCAAGAGGAAGGTGGGCGAGTACAGGGTTGCTCGTTGCAGAGTCCTAATAAGAGACTTACACTCATGCAAAAAAATCTTTATCTTGATATTGGTGGTTAGGTTTCAGAAGCATAATCACGGCCTAGAATATTCTCTTTGGTGTTCAAGAAAAAAGGGAAGAGTAAAGCAGAAATGCCAATGAGTTTGCAGAGCTGGTAGAATTAGAGCAGGTGAAATCCACGTGACTGTGGTCTGGCACAGGTTGGATTCCATATCCCTTGTCTGCACATGGGTATTTTGTGGCTCTTCTATTGGTGGCAATACATACTTTTGGATAACATTGTAGAAATGCACAGAAATGCTTTTCAGATGTTGGGGAGCTAATGGGCAGGAGGGTTACTGTCAACCCATTGACGATCCCAAATATTTTACTTAATGGGGTTTTTTAAACCTTTCTTCATGTGCGTTTTCCTTTGCAAAAAAATATCCCAAGTGCTAGTGATGACTTTAACCCAAGTAAATTATCAATAACCACTATTACATAAATATATTAAAGGTATGTTTTTTTTAAATTGCTAATTCCTGGTTTGATCCTGGTCTAATTAACATCAATGGTAAATTTCTGCTGTGTGTAAAGGAAGTAGAGTAACTAAGCA
This sequence comes from Platalea leucorodia, assembly GCF_965183815.1. NCBI lineage: Eukaryota > Metazoa > Chordata > Aves > Pelecaniformes > Threskiornithidae > Platalea > Platalea leucorodia. The sequence continues at coordinate 37,960,021 of NC_138827.1, read as the reverse complement.
ATAGGCCCTTCCTTCTGTCTCTATTCATGATATATCTCTGAAATTATAATTTTCTTCAAATCTATTCATTATTTGAATTTCATTTCCTATCTAGTATTTATTGACATTACATTCCACATCCTGTTAATGCATCTAGATTCATTTATTAAGCTGTTGCTTAGTTGTGATGATGGTATTTTGCCAAACCCATGCATTCAAAAAGCATGATTCAGAAACCCTAAAATTATGAAACTAGGCTAAATCATGAGGTTTGTATTAAGTGCATTTTGGCTCTTTTTCTCTCTTTAGTGTTTGTATACAGTGTGTGTACAGAATACACAGTGTGTGTGTATTCAGACATTTTTTCAAACTTTCCTCTGTAACAAGGGCTAGAAATATCATTTTTTAGTGGCAGCTGTACTTGTTATCTTGCCATGTGACTCTAGAAGCTCACCAAGTATCACAAGCCACATCAGTATTTCAGGAAAATCAAGCTCCCTGGTCCTTTTGTGGCTAGTTGTATGTCTCACGCTCTGGTCTGTTTTTCTTGTTCTCAAATCAAGCAAGCACACCTAGTATAAATAGCCCTACAAACAAACACCACATTCATTTCCGTGCGGCTTTGTGTAATTTTGAAATCCACCTCCTATAGATCCGTACTGCAGAAATCCATCCCTGGGATGGCACAGTGATGAACTTTTTTATTTTATTTTTGAAGATCTGTTCCACTGTAATTTTAAACCGGGGAGAAAAGCTGGCTTTTAAGAAAGAATATCTTTCTCTGTTTACTAATCCTTGTCCCACGGATATTACTTTATTGTCAATGAGTAAAAATAGATATGGTATTTGGAATTTTATGCCACTTCAGCCTGCCACCCCTTTGTAATCTCTTGTCAAGGAGATTAGACTGGGGTAGATGTCTGTGTAGTGAGTAAATTACTTTTGCTACAAGCAAACTAGGAGGTTAACCAAATGCTCAGTGTTGGCACCAACTGCTGACCATGTTAGTCATTGCCACTTAGGAAACACAACGTGTGTTATACAGTCACAGCAGAGGTGCCAACTCAGTTAACTCCATCACTGCCATTCTACAACGGGGATGTATCAGCTGAAACAGTTTAGTGGTCCAGCTTTGCTCGCCTATTCTGTCATTTCAAAATATGATCCTGACACCTCTGAAGCATCAGCAGCAGCCCAGAAGTTTATGTACAGACGAGAGACAAAGAATTCTACTCAGGAGCAATCAGACTCCGCAAGTGCAAATCACAGAGGCAGCCGGTGAGCGTACTAGGGTCACATGTGGTTCGGCCCTTTTGTTCCCTACTCCCTCCTTTTCCTAGTGGGAGATGCAACCCATGGAAAATCCAGACCCATCTTAATGCAAGCAATTTTCCTATTACTGCCACATGTCTTGTTTGCTGTTTGGTAAACCTTGTCCCAGCAAGAGAACCTCAGTTTTGCTTGGACAATGCACTGTATTCAAAGCTCTGTCAGTCCTCCCCAGAGGTTGAGCTCTGCTGGGCAGAAAGGAAGAATTGCAGTGCTAAAGCAGCTGGCTCAAAAAGTATTTTAGTTAAGAATAGAAGTTGCTAAATGAAGCACAGAGCAGATGGTCTGATTCCAGCTTTAAAAGCGTATGAAGAGCTCCCACTTGAATTCCTGCATTTTCAAAGATTTCTGGCCATAAGCATGTCTCATTTCTAAGTCACCTATTTGGGATATGGTAAAATTAAAACGAATACTGAGTCTCAGAGCACCACCAGTGTGTCATGCTGCCTCTGTGTATTCTCCCTCTCCTCATCACACAAGAGAGAGAAAGGGGATCATTTTCGATGGGCAAAACACATTGTAGAATTTCATGGGTCACACTTAGTCTATTTGTTCCCCATTGGCCACCTCTGGGTTAGTGACTACTATAAACCATTCAGGTTCTCTCTTCTTCTTCTTCCTCTTCTTTTTCTTCCTTTTTTTGTTTTTCCCCACATCTCATAATGTCATCTGGGTGTCCAAAGAACCTTACACAGAAGAGGAAAGAAAAAGAATTTTGTATTTGGTCAAATGTGATGCTTGTTAGCTTCAGTATAGCTAATCTTCTGTGTGTGACCTTTCTAGCTTGGTTTTCAAGTAGATGGCCATTTTTTTCTGAAAAGCTGTCTGTTGCAAAACATGCTGCTAAAAGGAGAATAAAATCATTTGTCAAAATTGTATGAATTTGTAATTCATAATAGGCAACAGCAATTTAAGGAAATAGTTTTCTGCTACTGACACTGCTGTCAAAATAAATGTGGGGAGGATAATTATAGTAATTAACAAAGTAGTTAATTACACTTTGTCATAAGATAAGGTTTAGTTTGATTTCTGATTAGGAGTAGATCAATACCAAATGTCTCACTGTACATATCTGATTATTACTGCAGGGCTAGACCAAAAGTCATGTATCAGTTTTCCAAATAATGCAAAGCGATGGGAAAATATTACCTCAACAGCCAGCTGTCCTGCAGTTCCCATCCTTGAATGTGCATCTTCACCCACATAGCTCTGAAGTCTTACATCGTATTCTGCTCTGCAGCACTTGGCATCCTGCTGCCTCTGGGATACTTTTGGTGAGGACAAGGGGTGCTAAAAAGCATGAACATCCTCATTGGAAAGTAACACTCTCAGCTGGGTTGTATGGGAAATTGTAGCAAACCTGGGCAGTTCGGGCCTGTGTAATACAGAAGGAAAAAAGTCCCTGTATGAATGGGTGACTAAAAATGAGATTCAGATAAGCGTGAGGTGATAGGGTATCAACCACACTTTTATAAGTGGTCATGAGAGTCCAGTGTTCTTAGGGGCCACCTGTCCCAGAGAAACGTGTATATGTATTTTTCTCCTCAGCCCTCTGCACCGTATGCTTAGCCTCAAAGGAAGGTTCCAACACTGGGAAAGCATCCCATGAAAAATCTGCGTACACAAAGAAATTTCTTTTACCAATTTCTATACCATCACTCAGAAATACAGCTCTAAATCCAGGCAGTTGGTCTACTTTCTTATCTTTCGCAGGCCAAAAAGGCTAAAAGTAAAGATGAAAGTCAAATGTTGTGATTGTGTTAGGTGACAAGAAGTTGATCTAATCTATTGCTTTGTGAACCACCTCCACCCTCTTCTATCAGCCCGTCCTCTGCATTCCACAGTTCAAAAAGGACAAGAAGAGGCAGTTAGTCTTTCTCCTTGATTTTATCAATGATCATAAAGAACAGGATCTAGCAAATCATGTAATCTTTTGTATGAGAATCAACTCTCATAGCCTAGTAATTCTGTCTGTTCCATGTCTCGGTAGAAAATAGATTGGGGAAATACAATTTCTCAAGGGCAAAATACAGACTTCTGAAAGCACCTCAGTGACTCTGAGGTCTGGATTCCATTGAAAACCAAAGACATTTATGTTCCTAATACTCTTATATTTGGGACTTTACATTTCTAAGTCACATGAGTGCTTTTGAAATGGATACTGCCATAAGCCCAATTCTGTTGATGCAACCCATACAGACTCTTTACCTGATTAAAAATTGGTTCCAGTAAATTGAATTTGAAATCTGGCATTTTCACATTTGCTGACATTCCTGGGTCCACTAATGGTGTATGTCATGGGCATTCCAGGCAACTGCTAGGAAATAGCCTGCAAATTGCTCTGGACAGCTGGGGAAGAGTGTTGACCCTCACTGTTACTGGCTCCACCCAATTCACGGTGGCTGATCTAGGTCTTGTGCAGCACTGAGTGTGTGAGCGTAGTACTGTTAGCAGCCAAGATATGGCATGATGAACCTCAGGAAGGCAAAAAGAATATTCACGCGGTCTGTGCAGAGCATCCTATCTCAGGTATGTGATACAGTACAGTAGCTGATAGGTTCACTACAGTTTTGATGAAAAAGGAGGCGAGATTTTCCTTTACTTATTCCTTTTGTCCCATCTTGAGACTTATTCCACTTCCTCAAAGCACAGTTCTCTCAGAGGCCATGATCCTAAGCGTGATCTGATCTGAGGCTTAAATCGGGTCATCAAACCAGCCAGCAGCTGTCAAAAGGGGTGTTCCCTCCCACCCGCAGCCATGCCCTCCTGCCGCCTCCCCTGCATGGGTGCTGCAGCTCATGTGGCTGCACAGCTGAGACAGAGATAGCCACCGATCCTGCTAGAAACCAACCCAGCCCAAAGGGAAGTTTTCTCTCCAGCCAGGGCAGTTCCCTGATCAGGCCAAAGCATGGTAAGGTGAGCACTTGTGCCAGCATTACCGAGGCAGGGAGCAGGGGACATACAGCCAGGATCTTGGGGGAGGACAGGACTGCCTCAGCTTACGCTGAGTGATGATCTGTCCCCGGTGAAGCTGCATTCTCTTTTAGTACCCAAAGGGCTGGTAATATGTTTTCATATTTTCCCAAACTTAAACCTTGAACTTTTGGGAAAACCCACTGTCATTACAACAGAAGTTTTTGCTAAGTTGATACAGACTGAGCATACAGGTAAAGAAATGTTATGGGTGGAAACAGATAGTGGAAATAACAGGAACAAAAATGTGTTTACATAGGCAAGATGTATGTGCGCCTGGATAGTTCCAAGTCAATTAAAATGCTTTCTTTTGAAATAAGTAGCAGGAGCATTGAATTCAGTGTGAGGTTCGACATTGACTTCAGTGTGAGATGGATCTGAGCAATTGATCCTGTGGAACAATAGGTAGTAGTCAAAGTTGGGGTTTTTTTAATGTGATTCTGCAGCCATAAAATTTACTACATAATCCACCAACTCCTATAAAATAACAGGAAAAAGAGTCTTTCATTTTCATGAAGTAAAATTTGGTTTGTGATCTGCCTGATTTTCACAGATAGACTTCCAAACAAAAACCTTTTTCTGAATAAGTAAACACCATGCAAGAACAATACACCCTTGTGGAGCATTAATCCTGGAGTCTAATAATGGCAATGCAGAGCCACTCAGTGGGGACTATAGTTTGTCAGTACGCTTAGCCTTCATTATCAGAGATTTTCAGCTACAGATATCGGGGTAAGAAGCTGAAGGGTGACAGATGCTTGTTGTCAGAGTTTGCTGGTTTACAGATCCCCTCTGTTGTTCCTGACATCAGGGAAGGAAGTTGTGTCCATTCTCCATTCCAAAATTTGCAACTGCTTCCCATGCTGTACTGGGTTTCTAAAAACCTAGCATGTTGCCAGCAAGATCTCCAAACTCCCTGGCTTGTCCAGTGTCCGTATGCTAAGTTAAAAAAAATTAAAAAGTGTGACAAGTTTCTAAGCAAGAATACGATGCGGTCATCCCAAAGCAATGAACCCCACAGAGCAGGAACTCTGCCACTGCTTTTAGGCCCAGCTGGCTGCAGAGCATAGGAGGCCTTAGTAACAGCACTGTGATGCTATTGCAGCATGCAGCGGGGCTTAAATGGTAAACAGAGAACAAGGAGAACTTCCTTTCCCTTTCTGTCCTCTCCCCAGATGTACGGTGTTAGGTTACTTAATTAATTTTAACAAGGGAATGACATTCCCCCTCCATTTGTGCCTTGTCTTGAAAGGATGCAATGTACAAATATCAGTTTCAGCACATGATCCCCCGCCAAAAAGAATGCTGGGCCAGATCCTGCCAAAATCGGTAGCAAAATCTCTTCTCAGAAAGAATTGGGAATGGTCTTTGGAAAGAAATAGCACAGTTCTGGAGAACTCTAATTAATCTATGAGGTACTCAATGTCTGCAACGTTGTTCTTAGAAACTAAGAACTGGGCACCTTTGCTTGGAGGTGCTATTTATATCTTTGTATGCCTCTGCATGCAATAAAAGCCAGCATAAAAACATATAATTAGAGCAGCTTCTAATTGGAATGGCAGGAATTAGGAGAGGAGGATAACAGCCGAAGTAAAAAACACATGGGGACAAAAGCAAAGTGCTCTGTAGTACACCACAAAAAGAATGCTGGCGCTGGAGTAAACTCTTATGCTGAAGTGGCTACTTAAAACTGATGGCTAAACAAAGGACAATTGAGGTGGGTAAATGAAAGGAGACCTTGCAAGCTCCAACATACCAAAATAAAAAATCCTCTGCAAACTGTACTGCCTTTCGGGGAGGGTGAGGGGGCTGATAAGTTTATTTACACTTTTAAAAAGCACTGCCAATCCCAATTTATCAGTTACTGTCTTGTGACAATTTATTCATTGTTCACCGTTAGAAGCTAGAAGTTACATAGGAAGCATGATTGGTGATAGCTTCTCTATTTCAATATGGTATAATAGAGATAACACAGTGCCCAAAAGCTCTACAGCTGCCTTTTTGTCTGCTTTGTCTCTTTTCATTACTCTATCAGAATCTTCATTTAATATAATCCAAAAAAGCAAGGTAATTGCTTCACTTATCAGTTATCATCGCACTCGCATACTTATCATGTCAAAATTATTTATGTGGATGGCCAGGTTGATCTTGCTGCTTCTAGAAGCTTAAAATTTGAATAACTGTTCTGCCAGTTAGGTTATCAAAATTGCAGCATAAGCAATGAGTTTCTTCTTTCCGGATCTTCGAGGGAGAATAGGGAGCATCTCATTGCAGGATGAGTTTACCCGTGGCTGAACACCGCTCCAAGGAGACTTACAGCAATTCTGTAGCCTGGCACTCTGAGTGCTGGGGACAGGCTTTATTTGCTAGATGAACAGTAAATAAAAATGGCATGATATAAATAGAGACAATAGAGAGAGACATAAAGGGGCATTGTCAAGGTTGTCATAGGTCCCAAATTAAAATGGTAATTTACAGACCTGTGCAGTTCTTTCTTGGTTTGTCCCTTCTTTTGAAACATGTTTCATAGCTCTTTTTCTATATCATTTTTATTTCTTTATGATTTTGGTAGATGGTAACTCACCTGTTTGAAAACCCCGGAGGCTGAAATAAAACAAAGCATGCAAGTTCAGAAAGTCATTTTAACAACTTTTTTTTAATATAAAAGAAATTTCCTTCAGCCAAGCTCTTGGACACCTTCACAAAGGGTAACAGAGAAAAGCCTATCACAAACAGATACAAATAATATAAAAAGGAATGTGCAAACATTTTTTCCAACACAGGTGGTGAATTCATGGCATTGCTGTCCTTTCATCACATTACTCAGACAGCCAGGAACCTCTTCGTGATAGCCCCTCACAAGCACATTGCAGACCACTGGACATTTTGACGTGAATGACTTCTCTAAAATTCGTTATTGAAGGTGGACAATTTGTTATTCACCATTTGTCGTTCTCCTAATAATGACTGTCCCAAAGGTTTTGGCTTTTCAGTAAGTGAGCAGAATAAACCCCAAGTGGCTGAGGAGGCCAGTCACACACACTGGAGACTGCAAATTGGCCCATCACGGGATGTTCAAATGGAAGAGATCCTGAGCAATCCACAACACACAGAGTAGTATCTGTGTGAAAATTAGTTTGCATCTATATGAATGTTGTGGTTTAACCCCAGCCAGCAACTAAGCACCGCACAGCCGCTCGCTGTGACAGCACCAGGACAATGAAAAAGAAGAGAGGGGGAATTTAACATTAGAGAAGTCACTCTCTGTTTATAAATCCTTTGCATGCAGAGAATGGCTGATTTTGATGAGTTTTTAGTTATAAGATGTTTTCTAACCTGTGTGTTCCCAGGCTGGTTTTCCTAACCTGCTTCTTTCACAGCAGCAATTGTGGCAGGTCATGCTACTGGCGATGGCCAACCATGGCACGGTGAGGAGGGAGAGGGGCAAACAGGTTTTAGCTCTGCATCGAGCCTTGCACCACTTTCAACTGGCCTGTGTGTTACAGTTTGGGCATTTATATTCTAGACAACCTGCTTGTCATATTCCTCAGTTTTTAAGAAACTGGTTGGATCTATCAAGAGACGGTAGGTGTCCCAGCACGTGAACAAGCTCCTGAGTCACAGACAGAAAAGACAAATACAGCACTTCGGTGGCTATTGCTGTGCTTTTTTGGCTGGGTATGAAACAATTCTATATCACAACTCCCTTTGGCAATAATTACTACAGCCTCTGAGACTTAGTAAATCTTGGGTAAAAGTCACAGCAGAGAAAAGGGCAGAGTCTGAAATCCAAATAGTAATTTCTCAATAGGTTGCAATGCCAAAATTATGTGGGCTAAACAGAGATCCTGTGCCCAGCTCAGCACTCAGGATACTTTTATGGCTTGCGTTTCAGCACCTCAATGATGTTTTGACCCAGCTATTTTGTGTTTTTGGACTTCTGTGCATTTTATTTACCATACACCTTAACAGCAGGCTTCACATTCAGCACTCATCTCATGTAATGATCACTCATTCAATTAGTGGCAAACAACAGAGAGTAATGTTTGTGATTTTTTTCCAATCTCTGTTCCCTGGGGGGTTCTAAAATATATTTTATAAGTGTATCCAGGCAGTCATTATCCAGATCGTGTTATGGGTTTTGTAACTTCACAATGTATTTGATTGAAACATCATAACTCTTTCCAGGACAAAGGCTTGTAGCATTACCGATGCAGGGAACAGAGAGGTCAGCAGTTGACAGCTGGTGGTTGGAGACACACAATCACAATATTCCCCAAGTTATTACAAAAATATTTAACTGAACAATGATGGAAGAAAGTAAAAAAACTGGTAAACATTAAAAGTAAACATAATTGTTGCAAATTTAATTAAATTCTCTGCTGTCTTTGATGTGATGGCTGATCTGTAAGTCTTTCAATTTCTTTGATTTAATATCAGCATTTCCTCAGTCTAAACCTTTTTGAGACAGTAGCGTTTTATCTCAATTATTGCTTTTTCTCCATCAGTCTTTAAATATAATCTCATTTGCCTTTATGGATACTGTAACCCTTCTGAACAGCTTTTAACCTTTTTAAAAATCGCCTTGACCTGAGGATGCCCAAAGTTTTTTCTTCTTCCTCCTCTGATTTTTTTAATGCAATATTGAATAATAGAAATTGGACAGATGAGTGATTTCCTATCCAGAGACCTGCATGTATAGCTTAGGATGCTAGAACAGAATTTTTGTTTGAATAATAATAATAAAAAAATTAAAATACCTCTATCTAGCTTTCTGCTAGCAAAGAGCCTTCAGCTTTGGCCTCTATTTCAGTGGCAGCATTGTAGCGTGTGCCACCACAATATTAGCTTTATCTTTTCAAAGGAAAAAAAAAGCTTTCTTTGTACAGTAGCACATTAGCTTCAAAGAGCACTTACCTCAAGAGTCCAGCTCATCCCTCTGGTAAATTTAAGAAATACTCAGCTTAAGATTGTCTGTTTCAATCATGGATAATGTAGATAACTTTGTGTCTAAATGTTACAAAGCAAGCTTTATGTCTGCTTTGTCTTTTCTCCCCACCCTTTCAGTTTTATTTTCTCATTTAGTATCTAACGAAGATGCAGGCTAATGGAAGAATGATACATGAGTACAACTAACCCTCCTGGAATTTGATTGTAAATGTGAAAGTTGCTATTCACCACGATTTGGTAGCTGTGTGCATCTTAGATGGCGGGGGTGGGGGGCGGATCTCTCACCCGCAGTACAACACCTACAGAGTCAGTGGTGTGCTCTTTGCATCACCGACCTGGCCGAGCAAGTTCAGTGCTGCACTGGCCATGGCCATGGTCCCTACATCTGCCTGCCCCATGTCAGCTGGCATTTCCTTTACTTGCTTACATGCGAGAAAGGTATATACACTTTCTGAACCAGCTGGCAGCGTGCACGCCAAGCAGTAACACCCTGGAAGCCTTTTCCCCAGTGAAACCTGCCATCTATACTGCCAGTCTGTGATAAGTGTGCCAACTCAATGGCATAAGGGTTTTCTGGTACCCTCCCTTGAGCAATCATCGCAACAACCATGTTCTCCTTCTCTTCCCTTCCTACATACACACACAATTGGAGCATCAACATCCAGAAACTTGCTTTCCACTGTGATTGCAATTACCTACCCTAAGCAGCGATGCTTAAAATTGAACTATGGTTCATGAGAGCAAAAGGCTATACCTGTGAGCACCCTAATGTGTTAAACAACCATGCCAGGTAGCATTACACGTATCTAGCAGCAGCTACTTAAAAAGACCATCTGCCAAAAGACATTGGTTTCCTATTTTAAGTTCTCATAGTTGTAGTTTTAAGGGAAAACAGTGAGTTTATGAAGTTGATGGTTAGGTTCAACTACACATCCCTAGACCCAGGCAGTAGCATTAGTGCTCAAAAGAGAGAATGTTTAATAGAAAGTAGGGAAAGACTAGCTGCAGTGATCTTGCCCTGGATGAACACACACAGACATGTGTGTGTAGCTGAGGATTTACGAGGAAATGTCTTTATGCTGTTTGTGAATTATTTCAGTTGAATTATGATTGCCTTGAATGATATATATTTTGAGAGTGTAACATTGCAAAAGTAAACTTTAACAAAAAGGGATATTTATTCTTCAGATTTAAAATTAATTTCCTGTATTCCTCTGTTTTTTTATCCTATCTAAGCTGTAACCTTATGAGAAGAAAAATGAGAAACTATTTCTTTACACTGAGACCGGTATCAGATGAAATATAAATGTAATGGTTTCTATAAATGTTAACCCACTGCAACACTCTGTCCCAGAACTAAAGATCTGCAGACTGTTTTAGGTTAAGTTACTGCTCCTCTCCATGTTAGGTAATCCGATGTCATTTAAGTAAAATAAATTGGAACTACTCAAGGAATAAAAAGAGGTGAAAGTGCAAAATCTGGTTTGGATAAAAGTTTAATTCTTCAGTTCCAAGTGACATAGCCCTTACAGGAAGCAGAGCAAACTCAGACAGGAGTGGCCAAGTAATGAAGATGGATGCATCTTGTTATCAGCAAGCCATTTACTAGGGCTTGATGTAACCTTAAACATTGCAGATAGCTCAATGGTACTTGCCACTAAGCCTCTAATTAATGAATAGCAGGCCCTAAATTAACAATGTGCATTTACAGATGAATTCTGGGCACTCATTAAACGATGTTCAAATATCAAGCAGTAACTGTTAGGTTTATTCCTTCTGGATTACTGTATACAGTGTTTGTTTGCTGGGAGTTTTCACAGGAGGTTTTGTGTGCTCAAGTGCTGTGAGCCCAGGTGCGCTTCAGGAAAGGGTATAGTTCACTGGAGGAGGGCAAGACGGAGTAGCTGTAAACCAGGCATTGTAACACCTGTGCAGCAATTTAAGGAGGATTAGAATGATCTTCTATTCAGCCTTAACTGCAGTGGGAAAAAGGCCTTGATTGCTTGGAGCTGTTCTCAAACCTCCATTTTACATTACCCTCCTTTGCAATATCCACACTGGTGCCTTCCAAGGCAACCTGGAACAGTACCCAGGAGGGTTCAGTGGTGGGGTATTGTTTAGTAAATGACTAGTTCCTCCACAGCTCGCGCGAGGATATTGCTGCGGAAGTGGTCTTGCACCCGGTGTCCCAGCTCCTTGGTCAAGGAGACAAAGAGATAAGGAGCTCAGGATGAAATCTGCACCTTAGCATGTATGTGCCAATCAAATGGTATTTTAGAACAACATGAGCGCTAATCGTTTAGACTGTCCTATTGTACATGTTGTGCTTTAGAAGAAACAACAGTGCAGCTATAAGAAATGTTGCAGAGCATGTTGCCACATCTGCTAAGTCATATCTGTATCAAATCAGAAGTTTAAATCACCTACTGTGCTGAACTATAATGCAAGCGAGAGAGAATGAGCCTTTCAGAAATATTGGTGTAAACTGGGATTGAGGTCAAACAGGCAAAGCTGATTTAAGCAAAGTCAGAATTGAATCCAAGATCCCTGAAAAATTAGACAGACTGTTCTCTGTAAATGGAAAGATAACTATGATTTTCTGGGAAGAGACCCTTTCAGACCAGTAACTTCAGTATTCAGCAATGTGAGGTTTTCTGCGTTACCAATGTTCTCGTTAATGTGCCATCCAGCTACTACCGCATGATGAGTTCAGCGAGACTATCTGTAAAAAAAAAAAAGGGGGGGGGGGGGGTGGCGGCTAGAGAATAAATGGTGCTTTTCTGAAAGGCATCCTGCACATCATCTTATCCCAGGACTGTTCTCCATGTCAGAAGTTTTGATGCAGTACCAGTCTGCTGTGATGCAAAATTACTAATATGATTGGCATTCCCGTAGCATTACATACAGAAGAGAAACATCCGCTCTGAGCAAAGCTCACTTTCAACTACGCCTGCAAACATTTGGGGTTTGTGCACAGGCCGTGTAAGCAGGATCCCATGCACATTCCACATAATCCAGTGCCATGCATCCAGTTCCATTTATGGGCAAAATGAAACACAGGCTCTTCTTTCTGTGGATCGTTCCCACATCAGCCTTTTCAAAGTTTAATGTGGACAAATTTAGGAAAGGGACACTCCCATAGCTTCATGCAAGCAGTTCAAAACCAATGTTTTGCAGATTAAAAATTAAAAAAAAAGAAAGCACAAACTTCTACTTCATAAAAGAGTATTCTGTAGAAAAGATAACGGGGCTGGGATTTTGTCACCTGGATTTTCCTTTGTTATTTGTTGATAGAAGATGGAAAAAGCAACTGTCTCATGCACCTTTCCCAGCTTCTTTTCGCTGTAGAGGACTAAATGCATACTATCATGTACATGTGTAAGGTGATGCTGTTATAGTATCTGAGAGTTGCTTTCTTTTATCTTTGAACAAAAAAACTTTATTTGAATGAGAAAACTGTATTATCTCTCAGGAAGAGAAAGCTCTTCCTCCCTCTCTTTTTGTCACTTCCTTATAGAATTATCTCTGAAGCTTTCCCTAGCATCCTCTCTCCTTCTCTCTGCAACTATTTTGAAAAAAAGGAATCCATAAATCAGCAACAAGTATTCTTAGTTACCAGTAGATAAGGTGACAGCAACTATAGGAGCTTTCCTGTGCTGTGAAATGCCAGAAAAATGCAGTGGAATTTATTTAGTAGGATGGCTTTTTTCTGGATCATTACTGCTTATTAATAACAGTACGAGCATCTTGTGGTCTGAATGTAGTTTGAAAAAAATGTGTAAAATCACAGTAAAAATATTACTATGGGTTTCTTAGAGGGCCAAATATTCATTCCTCTTATTCTTGCCTTATGTGCACCAATGTTAGTTGGCAGCATTCAAACTATAGTTTTGTATTTCTAGAACTGTCCTTACTCCCCTTTTCCAGTCACAGGAGCCAAGAACTGCAGCAGGGTTTGTAGAGGCACACATTAATTTCAGTTTAGTCCTGCAAGCTACATTCCTTTCCGAACATGTTTTAACCTGACATCATGTTCTTCCTCAAACGTCTCACAAATAAAGATGTGATTCATATAAACTTCCACACTCCCTAAACTCTGCCAACTCTTCGTTTGCTTTTGGCAGACTTTGTGGGCACTTCTGATCCTAGACAGGAATGACAAACTCAGCACCTTCCATGTGCCATACCACAGGCAGCATGGCAGTGTCAGGGAGCTGCAGACCACAGCAAATCCCCTTTCTGAGCAGAATGTGTGCCTCAGAGATCGTGGCATAGGTTGTTTTGTGAACAGCAATTACTCTGCACAGTACAGGTGGTGCAGGGGGTTCTCAAAGTTGCCACAGTTCATTGTGGACCAGGAGAAGGAATGGGGTTGGTTTTTTTTCTGGCAAAGAGCTGTCCCAACCTGCCTGCTGCCACAGACCACCTGTGGGAGGAGTGAAGGGGCTCTGTTTTGCCCATATCAGACTTTACCTAGTTTTGTTGGGCATCTACGTCCTTTGGGAAAGCATACCTATTGGTTGATTTTGATAATGGATTTATATTCCTTAATCCAATGAGCTACGTGTTCTTCTTGAAAGAACAGTCATTACTACCCCTGCCGCTTTCCTCAGTAAAGACGAAGGAGTTTAAAGTTATTGTCAGGTTTATTCCTTGTTGTGCTTCTTAATGAGCCAGACTGTGCCATAGTTTTTGTTTCAGAGCCTGGTGAACGGGCTCTTCCCATGGGATTAATGCATGATTTTCTGTTGCTTTCCCTTTGAGTTGTCACATGGCCCTAAGTGAAAAGCTGCTGGATCTCCCAAAAAAGCATTTATGCCTGCTTTATAGACATATAAAAGCCACTAAACAAGATAAGAAAGCAGAGCCTGAAGGTCAGGTGGAGGTATTAAGTAAGATGGAGCTAATGACTAACTATGTGAGACCGTTTTGCTCCCAAAGTCACAGTGAAGAACCACCCAAAGGCCTAAAAGCTGCTTTTGCATATTTTCAAGTATAAAGATTGCAATAAATTATCTACAAAACAAGCAAAAGAAGTAATGGAATCCACAGAAATAAGAGATCCCAAACCTCTGGAAGGATAAGATCACAGAGTGAACTGAGACAGAAAAAGAGAAAAGAAATCAAAACTAAAACAAAAAAGAAGATGAGGAAAAGTGAAAAGGGCTGAGTGGTAGGTGCATCTTACAGAAGCTCTTCTGTCCTTGGAAGCAGTATATCATTTACTGTAGCACAACTGTGATATCCATTTATCATAAAACCAATATGGGGTATCATGCAGACCATCTGTGAGTCTTTCCAAGGGTGAAACAGACAGTATAAATTGTCTCCAAGTGTCAAGGCAGAGGGGCCAGGACTCTTGCAATGCAGCAGAACAGTCCCCTGGCAGGAGAACTGCCCACCCCACTCCCCCAGCAATTTGCAGGATGTGCTTAATCCAGTTTAATTCGTTTGAACAATGAAGTTCAAATGAATGTAGCTAGGAGCCATCCCAGATCCAGATTAGCCACTCTGTAGAAATTCTGGGTAGAAATTCTGGGCAGAAATTATGGTGTTTGTAGCAAACCCAAAAATGATGTGGAGAAGTTTGTAAATTAAGGTGTGTAAAATAACACTGGGCTAATATCAGAACTCTAAAGATGTGGAGGACGTTGTCTTCTGAATTTTGAGTTGGAGCAGCAATGATGTTACACCTGTTTACATCAGCTGAGGGTATAACCTAAGCTGTTTTTCATATATTTTTCCTTATTGTGGTTTACAGTGAACCTCAGAAGCCCACAAGTGAAACCTGCTTCCTTATATATGTTATTTCTTCTCTGTCAAACACACTCCTTGGCATGTTACTGTAGAACTATTTCTGTATACTAGGCTTCAGGCACTGCACTTCTTTAAAACATATATAAAACATTAAAAAGGGAGACTGTTGTCCCAAGGGGTTGGTAACAGGACATAGAGGCCTCACCTCTTTGATTCTCTCTTAAAGTAGGTCAGTTTTAGGCTACTAGTCCAAATCCAGCTGCAATCAGTAGTGAGATTACAACTGGGCCATGAGTAATTTATTCACTTGTTTGTCTCAGAGAGCATGTCTGTGGGCTGATCACATTGCCTGGCATCTTTTGGCCATTCACATTTGTTTAGCCAAATCTCTTCTAAGAAATGTTAATCCATCACATTATCTGATTGCTCAGCCGTTACTGGCCAGGTAACTCAGGTACAATCGGTTCCATTGCCAGATTGGATAAAACCCTACACATGTGTCTCATTTGGAAATGTGCTCTGTAGGAATTATGATTAGTACAGATGTTGCTTCTTAATCTGTGAGAGCACCATGTCAGCAAATTTGTTTAAAATGGGAAATAGTCCATATATTTACACTGTATGTTTTATGTTACACCCAATGGGTGAGGTCAAAAAGACTCCAATTACCTGCCCTTGGCCCAGTAGTCGGTATAAAAGACAATGATTTTATTCAAATTCTCTGTTTTTTTTTAATTGATAGCCAAAGATCCAATACACAAGTCGAGATGGGGAAGTTGTGGAGATGCCATTAAGGATCTGCCAATCCTCTCTGCCCTTCCTCCCCCCCTGCAGTGCACGCCGGGCTCCATCCTGCACTGAACGCAGCCTTAGCTCTGTGCCACCGCACTTTCCGACAGAGTCACCAAGTGTGGCCCCTGGAGAGGGGAGCCAACATGAGCACAGGGGAGAGTCTTCCTATCCCCAAACCTCTTCACCCCATCTAATTAATCAATCAGGCCGTATCAGATGCATATGTATCTAATGTTTTGCATCATGTCTTATTTATTTGAGTCCTGATTAGATCTATAGCACAGGGAGGAAAGCTATAAATGTAAAGATGAAAAGTGTCACCCATTGTTATTCTGGTCAGCACCTAGAATCCCACAGCTGGATACTGCAGAAGACCTAATAATCTTTTCTTTAATATTGGCTGCATACTGAGTGCACTCATAGGCTCAAGGCCTCTTATTCAGACCCTTTTTCAGGACTTTGGGCTACGGAAATGGTTTTACTCAGAGTTGGCATCCAGAATGCCTGACCTGCTGCCTCTGGTGTCGGAGCCCCAGCAGAGACTGCCGGGAGCTGCCTCTGGGGCTGAAGCTGAGGGCAGCAGGGCGGCACGCAGTTCAGCCACAGCATTCATCTGTGTACTTTTGGAGCTGGCAAGTCAGCGTAAGTGCTCATCAGCCCTACGCAGGCACAGGTTCTTTGATGTGCAGCACAGAGTAAGTTTCTAATATACATGCCTTGAAATAGGGCCTAAGTTTGCCTAACAGTAAGTGCTCAGCAGTCTATTTGATAATTCAAATGGAGTTGAAAAGCTGGTTTCCAGCTTCATTTCTTTTGCTCAGACCAATAGTTCTATTGTTCTTAGAAAAGAATTGTCTTTCATCACAAATAAACTACCAAATGTTCATATGGGTAGTAGAACTGAAAAGCAGTTTTCAGATACAATTGGCATTTGTATGCTTAGTGCTGGAGGTGGCCATGTTGCTGAAAAATGATGTTGTCTGTGATGCCAACCATATGACAATTAACTCAGCAGAGGAGAGCATGTGAATCCATTTCCAACCTGTTTTAATAATAGGGTAACAACCAAAATGCTTTCTCCGGTGGTTAAACCAATATTAAATTCGCCTAGAAACTTGTTTACAGGCTTTTCCACTGGGTTTGTCTATTGCCAGTGCCGTGAAGGACATCAATTTTCAGTAAGACAACCGCCTCCAGCACTGGGATTGGAAACGCCAATTGTAATTAAAACTTTTTTTTAAGCAAATGCTTTTTGCAGTTTAATTATGGCAAGAAACACTTCTTGTTTTGTGAACTTCCAGACTGTAGAGCTCAGCAAAACTCTGTTTGGCATTCGGCAGGTGAGTCCTGTCCTTGCTGATGTCAGTGGTGCACGTACTACTCCAAAAACAACACTGGATATTCGGCCTTAAACAAAATCTGAACAAACTGTACTGCACCCAGGTTAAATGTGCTGTAAACACTGATTATTTGCGACCCACATTTAATCCTAACCATGGGTTATGTATATTTTCCCTTTCCGATATTTTTGCTGTAATCGCAGTGTGAGTCACACACCCTATCAAAAGTGCAGATATAAACTACAGTCGTTTTATATGTTTCTAAACAATGAAAACAGAAAGAGAAAAGTAATCTCACAACAGCTAAATGTTTTCTATTTTCCAAAGGCTCTTATTGGTGACATTTCTCCCTGCACTGCTGTTTCTACAATCACATAGCAACACAGCCCTTGAAATAACTTTTTGGTACTCAATATATAAGGTACAGCATTTGGAGAAACTGATTCCACTCAAATGCCACCTGTTTAAATGCTAAATGGCATCAAAACCAAAAAGAAAAAACGAATGACAGTCCAGTGGAGGAGGCCGCTCCCCTGTTTGGATGACTGAGTTCCCCTATTCAGCTATTAGTCCTTTTTTCTTGAGTTTCAAAGCAAATGACAAGCAAGTGGGTGTAGCAGAGTTAACTTGGTACAATGCCTGACCATCTCATAGCTTGCCCTCCTACAATCCTTCACAGGATTCAGGCTTGCTAAGACCCTGTTCTGTTCTCTGTTGAGACATGCCTGCAGCCTCCTCAGACTGTTTCTGAATATTACCATTTCAGCTTTTAAACTATGCATTTGAGAATCTGCTTCTAGCAGGGCCCAGCTGGACTACTGTTCAGGAAACATTAGTATATTTTGAGTCAAAAAAGCAATGGAGACAAACATCTAACATTCAAACACTCTCAAACTTGGAGAATTTCAGGTCTTAATCCAAACTCTATATTTTGGGATCCCCTTCCTTCAGGAAAGCATCTGCAATTTTTCTGAGCTGCCCTTTTTTCACAGTTTTAGTCTCTCCCTAAAAGCCACCCTCCGCCTCTTTTCTTGTAACTGCACAATAAATTGAGCGTGGTCCTCCTACTGAAGCAGGAGCCTCTCCTTACAGTCTTCACCTATACCACTTCAATTTCTCCCAACCAGCAAATCCCAGTTCTCCCTGGTGCCAGAGCAACAAGGTGGTTATCAGCTCGCTTACCAAGTGCTGGCTAGGAGTGAATTCCAGATTTTTATCTTAAGACTTTGCACCTCTGTGTAGAAGTCATGTCCGAGCACGTATAGGGTTTAACTGCTGGGCATGAAGAGGCCTGAGGAAAGACTGCCACAGCTATTGAATGTCTACAGCAGCATCATTCAAGGCAGAGAAAAGATCTTGTCCAGTCAGGATATGCAGAGGTAAGGGCTGACCTTACTGAGTGATGGAGTTGGCTGTCATGTTTGCCAGAGCAAAGTGGAAGTGGCCAGTGCCATACATTTCAATGCAAATCCACATTTATCGAGTTCAGGGTTATTCAGCTCTACAGCCTGCCTTGGGCTCACCTCTAGAGAAAGTTGGAGGTGGGGGACTATCATTAAGAAGGGGGAATCAGAGGTTCAAAGGAAGATGTTGAGACACATGGAGCTGCATATAATAAGAAGCAAGAGAAGGTAGAAAAGGGAATGCAAGGGGTTGTTATTATTTCTTTAATGAGCAGAAGTTCTTTTCAGGATGGTTTACTTTTCTGAGACTTGCACATTTTGCAGTTGTATTCAAGTGTGGAAAAGGGAGAGCTCCTCTTTTTCCTCTTTTCTGAGCGCAACGTATCATTCTCTGTGCTTTCTAAGCTATAAAATTAGCACTAGCAGCTATAATACAAAAGAGCCACAAAAGAATTTGCAGTACCAAGCCTTCTGAAGTCAGTATGGCCTATTATGGATAGTCCTTGTAACACAGCCCCGGAGGGAAGCAATACGCCTGACTGATGTTGTCAACTTTCAGTGAAAGTTTCTTCTGTGCTTCCACAGCATGTACCACTAGATTGAGCATCTGTTTGAGACCACCTAGAAATTCTCTCATGCCAACAATTGTTTTTATTATATGAAATTTCTTGCAATTTCTCACCACAAGGTTTGTGGCCACCCTAAGTCTTTATGGTAGTGAAATCAGCAGGACATACAGCATGGTCAGATCTCTCTTCCACACCAGCTTTGCCCACACCAAGATTGCAGGAGAATATGGTCATTATGGGCTAATTTTGAACAGGTTTTCTATCTAGAAAGGCAGAGAGAAGTAGAAGATATTGTCAGCCAATGTTCAGTGATAAAACCCGTTTCTTCGCTGCCATGGGTGCATAGGGATATTGAAAGATACTGGTTATCATTTCCCCCCAAACAGAAGTTTTCTCCAGTGTCGCTAGTGTACATCGGAAATACTGAGATTAATTAATTATACCAAGTCAAGTAATTCATTGTCGTACAAAATACACGCGTAAGGTTATTATGATAATAATGCTACTATATTGTGAAATATTTGCATGCAGTCTTCCATTCATATCAGCTGTATAGGATGTCAAGTATGTTGTGCTTGCAATAATTTTAGGAATGTAATATTTTCAAGTTCAGGAAGTTAACAACTTGGGCTTTTTGCTTTGCACGTCGTAACCTTTTATGTTATCATTTGGTGAGATGAGGTGAAGACACAGAGGCACATAAATTGGAGACCTCAGGTCTGTGATTATGTTATTGCTGACCCCCATCACATCTGACATTACACTATGCAGCACTGCTCACAGGAAAAAAACTACCCGGAGAGAGGAGGCGAAGTGTAACTTGTTCACTTGAGAATAGTTATGTTTTGATAGGTATAAATCAGGATAGTTACGCTGAAGTTAGTGTTACGTCACTGAGGATTTGGTGACAACATCTGCCCAATCTGCTTTGTAGATTGAAAATATATATAGATCCAAGTTCATTTTTTGCTGGAACACCTTATATAGCACAAATTGTACAAAGCAGCCCTAAAGGAGGGAGCCCTTCTTAATCACTTCAGGCTTACCCTCTTCCTGCAACCACCAAAAGAGGCATGATGGGTCTTCCTGATTTCCAGCTGCCATAACAACTCCCGAGTCAGAGCTCAACGCGTGACCCGAGTGCAGCCCACCAGCCGCTCTACCTTGCGGCAGGACACGGGCCAGCAGGCAGCTGGCCCAGGCTCCAGTGAGCACAAAAGGGCTGTAAGGATGGTGTTGCCCACACACAGACACCTTCCGGAGCCTGATGTGTGCTTCTTAGCCATGCCGTCTGATACCATGGCAATCTTCTAACACAAAAAATTGTTGTGACTGTGGTGCTGTCAGCTCAGGATATTTGGGGAAGGGGTTTGCTACTTGAATTACACTTTCCAAATGCAGGACAGAGCCGTCTGTGCTGTGATCTGTCCTGAGGAGTTTGTGAGCAGTGGTATGCTCTCTACAGCACCAGCTGTAACAGGGAATGGCTTTCCCATACACCAGTATAATTTAATTCATGAAGCAGATTTCATTTATCTGCTTTTTAAAACTAGCCATGGAATCTGAAAGTTCATGCAGGCACACAAGCAGCAGCAGAACCGGGCCCTTTAAGGCTTTATCTTCAGAGACATGGCGTCCCAACTAACCTTCAAGAGAATGAAGATTCACAGTGCCAGTGTCTAATAACTGTATCTCACTCCATTACAGGTATTTCAAGGCCATTCTGTGTAAACAGTGTGCATTGCTTTGTGTCTTAATCTGTAAAACAACCAAATATCTCGCTTGCAGATATATGTTAAGGTTTAATGCATCTCCTGCCATAAAAGTGTTGCTCAAGACTAATGAACAAACAAATGTTTGCTTAAACCCCTTTGTGAAAGTCAAACAAGCTTTCAACAACTATTCATGTATTTATTGTCAGACGTGAGTCATCACGTAGGTGCCTGGCCCTGTGCTGTTAGCAGCTAATGCCAATAGTTTCACAGCATTTCTTCACTCATTTTTCCCTCTTTCCGCCCCCACTTCCAGGACAGTCTCCAGCAAGAACCCATCTGGAGAGTCTTTTGTCAACGGCAGAATTGGCTCTCCTTTGGGGCAGTTTGGGCCATAGTGGCAGCTGATCCCCTTGCTGTCTATGAGGTGAGGGTAACATTTTGGGGCCCACCTCAGCCCCATGGTCCATGCAGCAGCTGTTTGCTTCGGCACCATGCTGGTGATCTTGCTGACCAAGCGAGCACAAGCACAGCTGTCTCCTCTTTTCCCTCTCCCTGGCTTTCCAGGGGAGCTAGCAGGGGGTCAGGCTCAGCACGTATCCTCTTCCAGCTGTAGGTGTGCCAGCAGTGGGGCTATCTTCCTTCCAGCAGCTTGTCACCACTCCTTTGCAAAAAAGTTAGCATCTCCTTCCAAGGTGCCAGCTAAACTGTTTGTATGGGCACTCCCTAACCTGTCTCAATCACAATGAATTGGTTTATCCTGAACAATTCAAATACCGGGGCTTTGCTAACCAGCCCCATATCTGGGGCAGTGGCCACTTCAGCCAATGTAGCTGCGGCTGAAGGAGGATGGACATCTCTACCCACAGACTCAACAGCATCTGGAAGGTTTCCGTAGGATTTGCCTTCCTAGTACATACTGTGGACTTAGAAGGTGGAATAAGAACAGGGATTTATTTCTTGTGTTACTGGGTGGCATTAAAATTGTGTGTCAATGCTTGTTTTATTTTTATTCTGCTACTAAACAAGCTGAAGACTTTAAGGATATTTTTTGTTCTGCTGTGTCAGAGGGGTCTACCCAGGATGGAAAAGAAAATCAATGTTTCAGGGTTGTGTAACTGTAGGTTTTTTTCTTGTGTTGCTTGTTTCATTATGAGGAAGGAATTAAAAATCCCTCCTAGACAGTACTTAAAATATCAGTCATTGTTTAATGCCTTTGAGTCACTGTACAACTAATTCAATTGCACAGTGTAGTGCAGTTTCACGGTATGTGAAACACAGATAGTAGAGAGGAATGATTGGAAAGTTGAATAAACACAGCATTAGTTTGCAAAGTCTGAAACTTTCTGATGACTTCTTTTGCAATGATCCAGCACAACAGCTCATCAGCAGAAGTGAGAGCAGGGACTTGTAAATCCAGAGCCCCTACCTCCTCCACCTAAGCCAAGCTAGCTGGGTTGGCGCTGGCAGGAGGCTCTTCTCCCTCCTCTGAACCAGCCACTGGAGGTAGGTTGGGTCAGCACTGGCTGTCAGCAGCTTTTGGTGAGGTAGACAAGGGTCAAAGCTCTGATAATGGCTGTAGCTTTGCAGGACCCTTCACCAGGGAATGAACCAGGGACCAAGGCAGCAGAAGGCTTAGCCACAAGGCATTCAGGAGGGCCATGCACAGCCAGCCTGGCCCCCTGTGCACTGAAACTGGTGCTTTGTTGGGCAGCCAGTAGCCTACAGGGACCAGGGGTGCTTGGTGACAGTGCAGGAATTGCAGCTCTTGTGGCACTGTCAGTAAAGGGTCGTTTCATGGTCAGCCTGGTGCATCTGACTTCACACCCAAACCGAAGAGGTTTGATACAGGAGGTCTTCCAAATGCACCAGGGGTTAGTAGGGAAAGGTACAGATCCACCTGCCTGATTTGTGTGAGTCCTGTTGCCATCATAAAGGAGATCGTCCCAGATATTTACTGAATTTATCTTTGTACCAGCTTTGCAAGGTAAAGCAGCAACGTTATCCCTGTTTTACAAATGACAGTCTGAGGCACAGAGAGGCTTCAGCTTTGCCTCTCCTGTCCCTTTAAGGGAGGTAGTAGCAGTGTAGACCTATCTGGGTTGGCTCTCATTTAGCTAGGTGTGGTAATATTTTGCCCACAGATTCAAAGTTTCTTCTGATGCAGGCTTTATGTGGGTAGAAACAACCAGAGCTGGGGCCGTATCTGCTTTCTGAAAACACCGATTAGCCTCCTCATTAGCTTCGTCAAGATCCCTGGAGCTACTGTGCCTATATTAGACATTCCCTGCCCCAGCCTCCTTACCCACATGTAGATCTCGCAGTGAAGATGTCCACACCTGGGTCTGAGCTAGGTGTTCATATACATGTGAGTGCCAGAGCCCCGAACCAAGCACCCCCCACCTTGCCCTTAAAGCCAAACTAAAGCTGGGTGGTTTGGGCATATCTGTGGTTGGTAAACCACCCTGTGGGAGTAAAACACACACCTGATCCTGAATTCCTGCTTTGGTTTCATTTATTCCCACATGAAAACAAACGCAAAGTAAGTAAGTATCTTGAAGCTATCACGGTCACCATTCAAATGTTGATGCTTAGTGTTTGCGACTGATTAGTATTGCCACTGAATCGCAGATATTTCCTGTATTAAGTGGCCCTAAACAGTGAATGTCAACATTTTAATGACAGCAGCGTTGCTGTAGGTAGTGGCAGTTTGGCAAAGAGAGAAGGTAGGAGTGGGATTAGTCTTTAACAAACATCCCAAACAGGCACAGATAGGAGAGGAAAAGGAGCAAAAAATGGGAAGGACAAAGAAGCACACACGTGCTCGTAAAAGTTTCTGACAAGCTAAAAGCCTCAGAAACAAATTTGAGTTTAAAATACATTTGAAAAGTTACATACTCACTTTTGTAGAGCACAACAATGGTGGAATGCTAATAACGTTTAATTTCCCTTGACTTCTAACCTTCTTAACCTGCTGTGCTGCTAGAACAACGCTGTAAATCAAAATATGCTGTATTGTATGGTGAACATGTGTATTGAGTCATTCCAGACTGCCTGGTGCTTTTTAAAAACAAAACTCACAATAGTGTTTGTGCTGTTTTTCATTTTTCATAGACCTTTCCCCTCAATCATGCTGCAACTGGTTAGGTTATGTATTAAAAATACAATATAAAAAAAGGGAGGGAAGATGTAGGGGTAGACATAATACCACAGAAAGTACAGCACAGATGAATAGGCCAAAATATCCTTGACATTACTTTCCCCTTTGTTCTAAGCGTTCTTCCAATTTCAATAAAAACAAATTGGAATATTGCCTGGGGTCTACTAAATCATTAGTAAATTAAGAATCTGTTTTTAATAACATTTCACTTGTAAATAATGCATTAATTGACTAGCTTGAAAGTTAGCTTGAACGTTAGAAACTCTGGCACTAAATGTGTAATGAAAGAAGTGTGCTGTTTGAGGAGGCTGGATGGTAAATGTAACAAATTAAATATGACAGTTGATATTTGTGAAAATGGTGATATAATTAGAGGACACCTGCAGCTGTTTTCCAACCAAAACAACAGAAATTAAACATGTATAAAGTATGTGTGTCATAGTTTCTCTTGGCATATTTCTTTTGTTCTCCTTAGGGCTTTTTTGTGGGGGTCTCTCTATTTTTTTCTTACCTTTGTCAGGTCCTATGTCTAACCAAGCAACAAGTGTCTCTCTGTCTGATGCTGCTGTTTATTAGATCTATAAGTGAACATTTTGCAGAGTAAAGACAAAGAACATGAATCTTATTTACTGCGAGCTGGAAGTTACTAAAGCACATGACACATGTCCAAGCATATTTTAACCATGGGTGCTTGGGAATAGTCAAGAATTACACCAGGACTCTTCCTGTGCGGTTCTCACCTGCAGGTAGCTCGCTTATGTATTTCTGCACCCTGGTGTTGATAGTCTTAGTGAGGATTTCTGTAAACTAAAAGGTGATGTGACGTGATGTATAAGCATTGCAAATGTGTAGCTTTTCCTCTTGGCATGTGTGCAGTTGAAAGAGAATATGATGCTGCCTTAGCCATCTCACAAGGGTTCTGAACACCAAGTTTCTAATGATAAAGGAAAAATGTGAAGTTGTTGAACAACATAGATCCCCGTGTCATGGCACTACTGGGAAATTGTGAAGCATATTGACCAAAGATGGCCAAAAATGATAAATTTTTGATCTGGAGCCAAAGATTCTGGGTATTTCAGTTCAGGGACTCTGTTCCATCTGTCCTTGCTCTGTTCCAGTTGGTGTGCAAGAGAGCATCCTGCCAAAAGAGATAGGATTTGGACTTGCGAAAGCAGGATTCTCTAGGCTGACTCTCTTCAGAGTTACAGCAGTAACAAGGCAGTGGAATTACTCTGGTATAAATAAACAGAGCCTATATGGTACAGCAAATTTTACTCCCACTTAAAGCCATGTGATCATTTTGCCTGGTATCAGAGTTAATGGGCATAGAAACTACGCTGTTGGGCTGGGTGTGAAGCACACTGAAGCCGGCACCGCCCCTGTTCCCGTATTCCCTGTTCCACCTGAGGAAGGACTTCAGGTTCTCCCAGAGTCACTTTTGCTAGGCTCTGACATAGAGCAAATTCCCCACAGTGAAAGGAAAAACGATACCAGGGCAAGGCAAGCAGTCCTCACCACGGGACTCAGCTCTCACTGGGGCTGCTCAGTGGGGAGTTTTCTCTATGGCTGAGGCACATAAAGCAAAATTTTGTGGGGCAAGTCCCACTGCACCACACAGCCAGCTGTGGATACTGTAAATCTTCAGCATATCCTTTGTCAGCTGTCAGAAACACAGACATTCATAAACAAAGGAGAGCAGGAGACCACAATTCACTTTAAAATAAACAATGTGGACTTTGATTTGGAATGTGCTAACAGGATAGATATGAGCCATTTAAATAAACATATCAGCCAATTGTGTCAAGTTTGCTTTGGGGGCAGCAATACCTTTGTTACTGCGGTTTGTATCTGTCTTGATTAGGGCCATGTCAAGCAGCCGTTGAGATTGACTTTGATGACAGATAGGATGTACTGTACATGACACTGGAAGCATAGTATCATGGAGACAAATTGTGCAACGGCTGAGGAAATCTTCACAGCTCTTTCAGAAATGGCAGAATTCTTCCCTGGGGATGCAAATATACACATTTTATTTGTCTTGAAGTTACAGGCTTAGGTATGGCCGCCCTTGCAGGTACCTGTTGGTATGTAATGGCTTCCGTTCTCCACCACCTCCACCCAGGTCTGTTTCCACCCTGCAGGTTCTGGGTAGCACGCTGTGCATGCTCCACTTATTCCTATGGTGGTGTAGATGATAATTACGGCACAGAAGTTGTTTGGCACCTCCAAGGACAAGGCAGTAATAAAGTTTCACAGAAAGTGCACCCTGCTTTTCTTGTCATAAATCGCACAAGCGCACAGCTAGGCTGGTCTCACTGACTTGCACAGCTTTCTAGATGTGTTCCTCCTTAAGTTTATTTTACAGATACTATTTCTTGCACATAATGTAGATCTCATCTGACTCGATGGCAATTGGTGATGGAATGTGGTACGCAGGTGATACAGAAGAGGTGCAGCTCACGGGGGCATGTTCCAAACCTCTGCAGGCTGCTGTGCCAGCAGCCACTCTGTGTGACTCTCCTCTTAGGGAGCAAGATGATCTTCACTGGGTTAAGGCCGAGGGGAGTTCTTATTCCCTTAAAACAACAATTTTGTTGGCCTGCTCATACTCCCTCTGGGCTTTTTCATTGCTCACCAGTAGTTTTTAGGAGGCAAATGTATCAAGACCTACATTTCTCAGGTAAAAGACAAGAAGTAAAAAAAACGTACCTACCAGATATTATAATATCTACCAGAAGGAAGGAATTGCTCAGCCTCCCATTATCTGTCACTTGAACAAGGCCTTTCGCAGGTTTCATTCATGGATATCAAAGATGATAATACACCTTTATTTTGGCTCCTTTATAGGGTGTTTTGCAGATGCTGAGCTTCTGAGTGGGTGGGGGATCCGTTATGAATTTTTATTTATCACTGTATCCAAACACTGTAGATATTCAATTTCCCTAAAAACCCTCTTTGATTAAATAGCATCAGCAACAGAGGTGGGGACTCCAAAGGCTAATTGCTTTTTATGGTCTAAGGGGAACATGCATAGGAAGGTGGCCTTCAGCTTGTTGCCTGTAGGTTTGCAGCAGCAAATCAGAGAACCAAAGGCACAAGGAATTTGACTACCCCTGCATTTGTTTTCCAGGGACAAGTTTGTTGGCTTAAATTAAGTGTGCTAAAAATGTGGCCAAGATTTGCCCTGGCAAAAAAAATGCCCCTACCTATGCCTATGTAATGTTACACTGACTTGAAGGTTTTCTTAGCTATAGAGAGCTAGAGATCAAAACACAAACCCATTCATTAAAAAAAAAAAAATATTAATATACGCGAACATAAGGAAGATGTGCTGGCTTAGTTAAATAAGGCGCAACTGGTATTATCTAATTAAAATCTAGAGTGCAGCTGTTAGGGAAAAATCTAGCCAGTTTCAGATAGAAAAATATGCCCTAATAATGCGTTTCAACATCATTTTGATACTAAACTCAAGAATAAGGTGGGGCAAATGTTTTGTATGTGCATGCATACATATGCACGCATATACATCTGTGTCTGTGAGAGTAAGAGAGAGGGGGAAAAGGTAAATGTGTTCAAACACCTTTTCTTTATTGAGAGAAACTATAAATGAAACTAGACTTATGTGAGCCAGTGGCCAGGAGGCTCCGAGGATGCACAGTGCGTGCTTAGAGGCTGAGGACAAGGGGAGGCGATGCTGTGAGCTGCTTTGCCTGTGCACATGAGCCAGGGTTTTCTGTCTTTTACCACCCAGGTGTACACAGTGGACATCTCACAAAAGAAAATGGTTTTGTTCACTGTTCATTCAAACTATGCGATTTTTCAGTTTTCTCCAAGAATGATAAAGATGCATTTATTTTCTATAAAGAATAGTTATAGTTAATTGTGTTGCTGCTGTTTCTAAAACTTACTGGGCTAACATCTTGTTTTACTACCTAAAGAAGAGGTATTATTATTCTCTTTTCAGAGAAATAATTGTATATATTAGACTGGCAGGAAAAAAAAGCAACTTTTGGAGGATGTTTTTGAGGAACCAGGCAGTTGTGTAAACGAAGGAAACAGAAACACAACACTGTGGGAAGTTTTGGTGGCATTATAATTTTTTATTTTAGTAACTATTTATACAGCACGGTAATTTTGCATGACACTCTTCAGAGAGTAAAAAAGGCAAGCGGTCAGACCCATAGTATACTCTGCTACGCATACCCATAGCCATGCCCTGCTACACGTGGTATCTGACCGAGGGAGGGCTGGGAAAACAAAGTTAGGCTACTTTTCTCCTCTTCCCATCCTAGGGTTGGCAATCCAGGTTTCTGAAGCTGTCTTGTCCTGCCCTTGCTATATTGCTTTTGCAGGGGCAAGAGATTTTTGAGCAAGATCTCACAACTCAAGGAGTTCTCGGGGCAACAGACTTGTTTTTTTCTTCTGCTCTTCTCTTGAGCAGTGCGAAGCTGCCAGAGAGAGGGCTGAGGATCAGGCCTCGTGGCGGCTGTCACGGGGAGCTTGCAGCGTGCAACAGATGGATATAGTAAAGGAGGAAAAGGAGCAAAAGGAGAAGCAGGGAAAGGAGGTTAAAGGCTAACATAACTTAAGATCATTCTATTCATTACATCTCCAGTTAGAAAAGTACCGCCTATTTGTAATGAAAAAGGGTTTCGATCATATTTTGATAACACCAGTCTTTTATTTCTGTTTATGAAATAATTGACATTTGTGGAATTTTACTGTCCTTGTAACATTTGTTCAGAACAGGTACAGGTTTTCTAAGATTTTCTTCTCTGTTATTTTATGGTCTCTGTGTAGCATTTGTTTGGTCATTCAGAGCAAATAGTTCACCTTTTCCTAGTTCACCTTTTGTCTACAAGTGAAATTCATGTCATGTTGAAATAGATTTCATTTGCCAAGAGACGGTGGTGGGTCCTCCGCTTTTCCTACGTCCACAGTCCCCATGTAGGACCTTTGGGTAGCAGTCCCTGGGGGAAAATTACTGGCCTTTCCCTCCCCAGGTTGCTCTGAAAGGATACGCAGGATCACTTTGCTAGCCAGCATGCCAAAAGCAGAAAGTAAGATAAAATGGAGACTTCCAGGGAGGATCTGAAGGGGGGGGGGGGGGGGAATATCTGAAGTAGAGAAAGGTGGCTCTTACTCCAGGGATACAGGCTCAAGTCTGAAAGTCACAAAGATGAGAGTGGGGAAATCAAGCCACAAAGTCTGTTTTTTTCAGTGGCTTTAGTCCGTACGAAACAGAAATGCTGTATGAGGGAACTGAACACCAGAGGAGAGAGGGGGAACCAGAGAATGAAACAGGCGAGGGAGGAAGGCCAGGTCAGTGCTAAATGGGAGCAGGGCGCAGGAACCCACAGGAGGAGGGAGCTAGCCGAACAACTGCCAAGTGGGCATAGCAGAGCACAGCCAAAGGAAAACTCACCCTCCATACTCTTCCACAGTCATGTTGGCTTTCCTGCTCTCATCTGTAAGACCTGGAAAAAGAATTGTTACAGCTCCTGTTCTGCCCTGCCTGACCGTGTGCCCTCAGGGATCTCAAACCACAAGGGATCCACGTGTTGCTCGGAACCATTGCACTGCTCACAGGAGGCTGCCACCAGGAGCTCCTCGGGCTCCAAGTAACATCCCTACCATGCCTCCTGCTCCTCCCGGGCACAGTGGACTGAGTTGAAAAGCCAGAACGCTGAATATGTTTGCTCTGGGTAAATTAAATTAGACCCTTGTATGTTATTTAAGGCTTGTTTTTGTATTTTATCCGCTGCCTGAATCTCAGATGCTGAAATATTCGCACAGCTCTTCATTCTTTGGGGAGCAGGACACGAGTTTTCCCCAGTGGCACAGTGATAGCTTCTGATCCGCCAGCCTCCCGCTGTCCACTGTCATTGCGGCTCACAGTCACCGAGTGGCCCGAGGAATAGCTGGCACTCAAGGACCCCCCTCCAGTGCCCATAACTCTGAAAGTACATGACATCTTAACCTTTACGAAATTTCTTCAAGACAGCATTTAAAAACACCCAAATCTTTCCTGACCTTTACATTTTAGTGGAGAGTTTTTTGTTTTGTTATTTTTTTAAATTGATGTTCCTGTATTTTTTCTTTAGCTGTGGCATTTTTAAGCTAGTTCAAGGGGAACTTTGCTTTGCCTTTCCCATCCTGGTTGAGCCCAATCATTAATCATAAAGGGAAAGCACTCCAGACTCAAACCTAACTTTATAATGTTTTTATGTTTGTGACATTTTATCTCCCTCAGCCAGTGGGAAGTTCTTATCCTTTTAATTTATAATCTGTTAGGTTTCAATTTGACTCTAGATGCTGACTTCCTTTGTAGCCTCCCATCCCCATTCTCACCCCCGTTTCCCCATGCTGTGGCTTGGTGATTGCATATCGGGTGTACAGATCATTCAGAGAATCTCCCAAGGGGATCAGTGATTGCTGCCCTGGATCATCAGGAAGCTGACCCCTTTTCGTATGTGGGAAATCAAGGTGTATCTTCAACAGAAAAGCCAGTGGTGCAATTTGACAGTAACACACTGCCTAAATCTAGAATTAATCTGTTGAGTACTTCAGCAAAGCTGACTTAGTGTAAAGCTAACACAAGAGAGGAATCGATCCTGGCATCTTTACACAAAACTGTGAATATTTGCAAAGAAAAACTGGAAACTTGAAAGGAAGCATTCTAGTTTTTTCTACGGCACTTGCTCTTTTTAATGTAAATAGAAACTGTGTATCCTGCAGTGCCCAGCATTCTGCTATAAGACCTGGCTTTTTACAAAGGGAAAACTTTCCACATTCATATATAGTCTTTATCTAGTGTAATCTCATAAAATCTTCCATGATATCAGGCAATTATAACGTTCAAGGCTCAGAGCCTAAATACTCTCTAGTGGTGCTATTGGATTTGTTTATATAGTGTTGTTCTGTTGCAAGTAGAGTACAACACTGCCACAGCTTTGTAGGCACAAAGATGAGTTCTGCTAAGCCTGTGTAAGTCTCTGCTCTTTAGCCCAAAAAACTGAAGGTCAGTTCAAAACTGCTTGTTAAGGGAAACTAATCCTGCAAATAGTACATTTGCTGACCATTATTTCCAAATCCGAACTATCTTATAGTCATGAAATGGAAAGTTTATGGGGAAAACAAATGCTGCATTTATTACTGTGATGCAACATTCATAAAATATATTTCATTGGGGGGGGAGTTTACACAGGGGGTAATGAGATTTTTCCTTTATACATTATTTATAACTGCTTAATCCAGGTGCTGTAGGTTATTTTTTTATCCCTCAGTTTCACAGCTACAAAACAGTTCAGTATTTCTAATTTATTTCTGCTTACAATACAGATGTTCTCAATTGTGTCTCTAACTACATTTCAACTGTTATGATCGCTTTTATTTGTTTGTATCACTGTACACTTAGAGGTTGAATGTGCAGTACACAATAGTCGGGTTCCAAGCAGCCTGTAAAAAGCCTCTGGTGATTTAGTTACCAACAAATTAAACTATGACTAACAGTAATATCTTTATCATTAGTGGTTTTAATCTTCAGATGATTTCCCTGCAGTTTATATTGCTCTGTGTATGGGCTCTTATATCTTCACGTAAAGGTTTCATCCTTTTAAACAGTATTTTTCAAGATGACCATTTGGAAACAACATTTGGAGGAACATTTGGGTTGCATCCTCTAACTAAATTTCCAAGCTGTTGGTAACGGACTAAAGAAAATGTGGTCTGCACTGAATACTAAAGAGCTGCAAATGTAAGAGCCTTGAAGGTTATGTGTAAATATTGACATTTTTATTTTATTTAGCATACAAAAATGAACTTGCAATGTTGCTTATCTGATCATACAGCAATGACCGCATCTGCATCATCTGAGCTCTATTCCTCACACTTCTGACTTTCATAGATGTTCCAGAGTTTTCCCATTGAGGATGTTATTGATGTCCCTGATTAGGCAACAGATATCTGGGGATTGAGTGTCCATGTAGGAACATGTCAACCAAGAGGCAACAAATGGAAGCAGAGAAAAAAAAAATCCTTTCATCTTCAAAGGCCATGTTATATGTGCAGATATGGGTCCCAATAAAACCATTAAGGTCCTTTCCTGAGACGTGTAATGGGACTTTAGGGCATTCAGCATCCAGCAAAACAAGGTCTTTGGTTCATCCTAGAGGAAGCACAGAAAAATAACTGTAACATTACATATACCCCAGCTGTTCTTTGCACTTAGCCATACTGCCCTTTCCCCTTGAGTGTGAGTCTGTTGTCATTTCTTTTTTAACCAGAGGTTTTTGTGGAAACCTCGGGGTCTGCATATTTACATGCTTTTTTTCCTAAAACACTGAAAAAAACTCCAATGTTCAGATAATAAAGCTTGACGTTCTTCAGGGCTGTTGTTTATACTAAATGCATTTATATGTTAAGTACTAAGATGGTCACTGCACATTTTGTAATTCCAAGGCATGAAACATGAGGGCCTCACAGCATTCCCCTTAAATCTAATCAGAAAGCCATGAGATCTTAGCTGTTCACACTACAGATCCAGGGAACTGCTTCATGAATGGCACTACAGTCACCAAAAATCTCCAGTAATGACTCAAGAACACATTAGTTTTCTCCCTGGGCAGCCTAACCTGAACAGCAACACTATCAGGAATTTTTCTAAAGTATCTGCTTCCCCTTTTTAATACTCCTAGTTCCTGCATGAAACCCTGGCATGCTGTTTGCATCGGCTGGCTGCCTCTTGTGCTCCTCTGGGGGTGTCTCAAAGATTTTTTTTTTTTTTTTTTTTTTTTTTGTTTCCACATGTGAGAGAAGGATTTAATAAATTGCAGAATCATAAATTTCATTGAAGGAGAGGGAGGAAGAACAGTAACTTCTTTGTGCTACATGGAGACTGTGTAATTTACATAAATATTGCCTGTCTCTTTAGCAGATAAAGTAATTAAGTGACCAGCATGGCTGTTGTTTGGTCATCCTCCCTGTTCTTGAATAAACTTCATTTAACATAGTCTTCCCTTTACTTATTTGCCAAAGATTTTCTGACTCTCCCAGTCCCCTGTTTTTACTGGACACAGCAGTGAGCCTTACCAAGAGGTGCAGTGCTCTGCCTACAGAGCTACTTTGCCCAAATTAGAGAATATGTCCCTGATTCGCTTTTCTTGAAGAAAGCCAGGCATCAATGTACTCAGGCCAGTATGCTTTTGGCAGCTTATGCAAAGTATGGAGAACACATGTAATTTGTCCTTTTTAATTTATTCTTCTCTGCCCTGCAATAGAGTAAGCAGCCTTATCCTGTATTAGTCAGTGCTTCTGAGAAGGCTCCCTCTGTGCTTCCAGAATAGTCCTGTAGTGACAGTGTAGCACTGTGGAAATAAAAGACAAGAGACATATGCAAATGATGAAGTCTGCTTCTGAAAGGGTTGAACCCATTTTCCTCGCCAGCACAACATGACTAAGGGCGATCTTGTGGTGGCTGGTGGATACATGTGTCTATATCCAGTTTATGGCTTCTAGCTGGGCACGTGGAAAGGCTGCATTGCAGAACTGACAGGGCCGTGTCCCATGCCTGCCAGCTGAGGGACGGTGGTAGATTATTAAACTCTATGATCACCTAGTCAAATGGGCTGGGAAAATTAATTCCCCCTGCTTCTCCATTTGTGAAGGGAAAAAAAAAAGTGGAGAGTGGAAAATTCTGCACGGACTAAGGAAAGGCTTTAAAAGGAGCAATAAAGACTTAAGCTTTTGGAAGAATCAGCAGCTTTGGACACAAGAGAGGATCAGGACAGGATGCTTTATAGCAGAAAGGTTCCACTTAATGGTGGGACTAACTAAGGTCAAAGAAAGCTGATGTGATGGGAGGGAGGCTCAACAGTTAAGAGGAGAGCTCTGAATTGCAAGCAGAAAAGGATGGACATCTTAGAGGAACCTGATGTTACCCAAAATGTTGCTGTGAATTTGGAAAATGAGTGTAGAATTTATTTGGTTTGCATTGACCTGTGTGTCTCTGTGCTATCTAAGCGTAATTTTGTTTGGGGGGCTGAGTGCAGCTAAGCTGCATACTATCATATTGCAGAAGAGATAACGAGCAAAGATCCTCCACCCAGTAAATACACCAGAAGGGCCTGGAGCAGAAACAGTGCTGCTGCCTACCTATATCTAATAGAAGCTTAAAAAGTCTCTTGATTTACGGTGACCTCCTTTTGGGGCTTGCATTTCAAGAAATACAGTCCAGCTGGAGAAGAGAGCAAAAAGAATAATCAGAGGTCTAAAAAAAAAAAAATTGATCTGTGAGGAAAGATTGAATGATCTGGGGGGCTTGTCTAGCCTAAATGAGAGGAGTCTTAAAGAAGATAATGTAGGTTTTCAAGTACACGAGAAACACTGCTCCAAAGAAAAGGAGAATAATCCCTTCTTATGTTCCTGGGGAAAAGTAAGTACCAATAGGCTTCGACTGCAGTAAGAAAGATGTCAGTTAATCATTAAGAAATACCTGCATTCTATTAGGAATCTGGTGGCATACTGCAGTACGTGGGGAAGGGGTAGAGTCTTTGTCACTGGACATCTTTATGAATAGGCTGGACAACATTTGAAAGTAATGACAAAGACAGAGTAGGGCCTGCATTGACCTTGTGAGCCTGGTCAACAACAGACTGCTCAACTGAAACCTAGTGAGCACCCAGTGAGTAAAGTCTAGCAAGAGACAAATGGATTTGGGTCCCTTTTGTAGCTGGGACTCCAGGATGAGGTAGGAGGCAGTAAATCCCCTGTGCATTTTGACAGTGGGAATCTCCCTCAACTTTGAAAGCAGATTTTTGTCAACTCAAAACACTTTTCCCTTGCCAAACCCATACACTACCTTCATCTTATCTAGAGAAAGCCTCAGCCAACTGGCTTTCATCCATGTCTTATCTCTGCCAGACACAAGGAAGCTGTAACATATGGCTTCAATGAAAAGGAGACGTAGAGCTTGGTGTCATCAGGATATTGATGACATTGTAGCCTATGCCATTTCACAATATCCTCTAGTGATTTCATATGGGTTTTGAATGAGAAGGGTAACAGCAGTGAACCCTTTGGTACTTTAAGCTGCGAGGCCTGGGAGGAAAAAAACATTTATCCATGCTTCTAGGATCTTCTTGA
Source organism: Platalea leucorodia (assembly GCF_965183815.1). Lineage (NCBI taxonomy): Eukaryota > Metazoa > Chordata > Aves > Pelecaniformes > Threskiornithidae > Platalea > Platalea leucorodia. The sequence goes on along the minus strand of NC_138827.1, from coordinate 37,924,915 downwards.
CAGAGATTGTCAGAACACTTCAAAGACTCTCTTCTCTCTTGTCAACCATTTTGCCATAGCAGCAGTGTGTAACAGCAAATAGGAAGCAGACATCATGTCTGGACTTTGGTCTGCCTCAGATGCAGTGTCAAAGCACAGGAAGAATTAGCAATATTAAGTTAAAATAATGTATTAAAGAATGTATGTGTATTTACGTGGGTTTCTGTGAAGTCATGTAGCCATATCGTGACAGAAATTTCCTACCTTGCCTGTAAAATTGCTAACGTCACTAATCAGAACGTATAATCTGACTGTTAACTGGAAGAATAAATTTATATGTAGTTTAGTAATTTTAGTCCTGAGAGCTGCAGAGTGAGAACATTCTGCACAGCTGATCACCTGCAGAGGTCTTGCAATGAGACCTGCCCTAATAGATCAGGGGGACAAACAGGTAATCGCTTAGTTGATTTAATCAACCAGTGAAAGTAACAGGTGAAGTGATGTGACCCCTGTGTGAAAAAGGGAGGGTAGAACCCATTGATAAAGATGCAGAATGGGGGAAGAAGATATAAAATCTCACTTCAGTGTTAACAATTACTCTGTAGGCAGACGTGTCTTTTCCCCCAGGCTTACGTCCATCTGGAGCTCCAACCTGCACTGTGCCAAACAAGATTTAGCTTAAATGCCCAGCCATTTATTTTGGAGTGTATCGCTGGTATACATCTTTGGTTGGTATACAGATTTGCTAATAGTGATTTATATGATATCTAATCTTGAAAAGTCTTTGCTTCTTATTTAAAAAACATATAATTGTATTGTTCAGGTTTCGCGTTCTTTCTTTTCTGCCATTAGTGATGAGAAAACCGCACTGAAATGACTATATATGCCTGTCACATGCCTCAGCTCTAATAACAGAAGTAAAATAAGTACTCCAGAATCTGGTTAGCTCTCCTTCTTTAGCCACTTCAACTTAATCACAGGGAGGGTGTCCTGGAGGTCCCAGATGCACCACTGGAAGACTTTTCAAAATAAAGCCCTATTAGTAAGGCCATCTGAACTTTCTCCCTTCCCTGCTGTGATATTTGGCGGACAAGACATAAACCATTCCAGTGAAATGTTCAGGCCTGAAAAATGATGCATTTGGCACCAAAAACACAGGGACTGACAGGTGCCTAAGCGGAGGAGGAGCTGGATGAGTGAGGTTGAAGTTGGCCCACGACCACCGTCCCATCAACGTTACAGAGAGGAAGGGGGTTCTAGGTACAGGAATTGATGTAGGGTAGGAGTGAAGCAAATCAGTGAAATCCATCTTGTTTTCTCATAACACAAATGCCAGCTGAGCGGGAGTGATGCTGTGCAGTAGATTGCAATGAAAACATGCAGCCCATGATAAGCTGACAGGAGCTGGACTGAGCATAAATAGCTTAGAAACATCAGTGGGTAAAGGCAAAGTGTTTGCTTTTGTGTTTTAAAAAGACATATTTGCTATGCTTTGCTTTTCAGAATATAACACGTTGTGTTAATGCCAGCAACTATATTTATAACACCTTACACTTTCCATGTGTCAATTTTCTGTCCTTATATATGTATGTTCTTGGTTTTTTGAGCTGTGGACCCGTTAAAATGATCGTTAGAACTTTGTGACCGAGGAGATTAGACTTTCTCAGCATAACTAACTGTTTTCTCAAGACGTCCTGGCTACAGTGGAGGACTGTGCTGACGTTTGCACAGATGGGCAGATGGTGCCTGGGACATGTCTGGTTGCAGTGCAGACCTGAAGATCCTAGTTGAGGAAGCTGAGCCACTGTGTTTTGGCCTGATTTATAAGAAAACTGCTTCTCAGCAAATGTAGCCTGTGTTATCCTTTCTGCTGGATGTAATGGAAAAAAACGGTTAGCCATAGGAAAACAAGCCCACAGCTAAAACGTGTTTTGGCCAAAGGCCATAATGATTTATATCAGATATCTGTGTGTGTTTGTTCCATACCAACTAAAACCATTTACACTCCTTGGGAAATATTGAAAAGGGCAAACATCCACAAGTCTGATTGACTATGGAAGGTTATAAGATACATCACAATGGATAAACTGTGCTTGAAAACCATGCAGTATGAGAACAAAAGCTGAAATGGTGTAACTGGGAAATGGTCTTCTAGAGATGGAATCTGAATTTTGATTTATTTTCTTAGAGTCAATTGTAAATGTGGAATAGTTCCCTTGCTCTCAAGAGAGAGATTTTGCATTGAGGCTACCTGTGGGAGTCAGTAGATGTTGGGTACATTGAGAAATACAATCCTTCAGATAGAAGTGGGGGGAGAGTAGGCATGGCATGCTTTGGAGTACTTGGGACCACAGTCTGATTCAGTGAAATCCAATTGTTTCCTAATTTCAATTCTGAGAATGAATCACATAATTTTCTACAGATAACTGGCTAAGGTCCACTAACTGCTGAGAAGAACTTTATGTCCTATTTTGTGATTGACAGCTAACTAATTGGAGTGGTTTCCCGCTGGGGGTGTTGTCGTGGTCTGGCCTGCTGGATCTAGGTGCCAGGACCCTTGGCATACACTTTGCAGCTCTGCTACTGACTTCCTGCTATGGACTTTGTGTTTAACTTCCACTGTTTCACTTCAACCTATTTGGGAAAAAGTCATTGATGTAACACTGTTTTAGAAGTGGCTTTTCATGGCTACAGCTAATGGAATTTATGCAAGTAAAATGCTACTCCAGAAGTCCTCTGATAAGCCATACAGACTTCAAAATTACTGATTTAGGACATAAGTGGGTAAGATGGCAAATTTCATCATGTGTTTGAAACTGGTTTACGCATATACTGCTTTTTTACCTTCGGTCCGGAGCATTACAGAAGGCTTCAGCAAATATAGCTCTCTGTTTTAAGCACCAACATCATAACAGTTTTTACATTCTTGCTCTGCTCTGCGCTCATGTAGTCCTGGAAGAGCTCCATGGCCTTCAAGGGTCAAGGCAATACTGCAATTATATAGAATTAGAATTCTTTTTCTTTAGCAAAAAGATTTGGTAGTGTAGCAAAACCAATGGACCAAGGCCAGCTGTGGCATAAACAGTGATTTAACTTCTCAAGCCAAGTTCTTAAATGATGCCAATGAACCCGCTGTGTTCTGACAAACCCTTTTTTGATCTCCTTTGTGTCAATAGCTTAGACAAAAGGGTTGGAGTGGCAGCAATAAAAAAACTATTAAAGCGCTCATATGTGGCACAACTATTTTACTTTGTCTTTTCTTGTTAACTGCTTTTCCTGCTTCATGCCCATTTCTGCACCTACTTATATGGGAGCTGAACATGGCCAAAGACTGACTATACTTACATCAAGATACATATATAAAAGGGCATTTGAATCAATCACCACTTTGCCTATAGATTTCAGAAGTTTAGAGCTCCAGCTAGGGCAGATGTAAACATCTTTGTGGTATAAAGGTAGCTGAAGCAGGTGGGTTCAATGAGTTGGGTGTAGCGGCTGGGAGCCGAGCACTGAGGTGAACAGGCATGTGCTGGTTCTTGTGATTAGCCTGGAAAAGTTTTCTCAGTGTAGCCCTGTGCTGTAGAGACATATCTTGAAATCAAGGAATGAATGTCCCAGTCTTCCAACACTCACTTCTGTAATGAAACACCTAACAGGTGGGATTGCGGTGCCTGCAACCAGGCTTTCTTGTTCTGTGACTTTCTGGGGTCCGCAAGTATCTGTACGATGCCTGGGGAGCAAATTCTCGGCTGCTGCAGCTCCACCGTTGCAGTTGTTCGGGACTGCAGAGGAGTCCCTGCTCTTTCTGCTTCTGGAAGCAATGACTAGGAACTGCCCTAGGCCTCACCTCGTCACATGTCACCGCACTGGCGTGTGCCGAGAGGTGAAGTAAGTAGCACAGAGGGCATCTGGAAAGAGGGGAGGCAGGCAGAACTCAATCGGGCAGATGCTGGAGCACAGCAGGTTTTCAGCAGTTTATTTTGGAAGTAAGTGTTTGCTAAATAACCATGCTTTAACCACAGTGGTGTATCTCCAGCTTCAGTAATATTATTATTATTATTATTATTATTATTATTATTATTATTATTATTATTAAAGACAAAAGTGTACAACAGTTACAGGAGCATGGTGGTGCTCCTAGCTAAGATTCACTGTTCATTAACCATTCAGACACTCTGTGATTTTAGAAGGGCTGAGCTTTTAAGTGGTTTTTCCTAATTCTCGTCGTTCTCAAACACACCCGTTTTAATTGCCAAGAAATTAAACTGCAGGAAGAAGAGTAGTGTTATCTGGTTTGTGCATGGGCTGCCTCCATCACACTAGTGCATAATCAAAGAAAATATAATTACAGCTCTGCGAGTTTGAGGCCGAATCCTGCAGTCTAGTCTGCTCATCCACTGCTCACATAAAAGGGTGAGTCCTTGGGTTTTGCTTGGCTAACAAGTACCATCCTGTAATAACAAAGAGGAAATCTATGCTAGGATTTAGAGCAGCTGTTTTTATTAAATCTAATAGACCAACTGTCACCTTGGTATCAAGCAGGAATGATTCCCCTGAAATGACTGGAGCTGTACCAGTCTTACATTTCAGGACTGAGATCAAAACCAGATCCAGTCTGCTGAAAAATAAAGCAGTTCTGTCACTTGCTGGTAGTGAGGAATCAGTTACCCAAATCTTAAATCTCTCTATGTCCAAGCTGAATTTGTACACTATAAATATGTTACATGGACTCCATAGGGTGCTCTTCTAAATATGCTCCACAATGTTTACTAATAAGGCTCTTTTTTCTTCCTCCTGCAGCTTGTCCTCTAAGGGTGATAGAGGTTTCTGCACTAGCATTTTGTTCCGTTCATGTTAAAACCATTTTAAGTTCCAGGAAGAATTTTGATCTTTTTTGTCGTCCAAAACTATTATAAATATTCACAAGTTCAGGGTCATGCTGTCTGTAACCACAAAACTTTAAATCCAAATATTTGAGGTGGGATTTATGAGAGGGAGGGGTTAAGTTTACAGCAGGGTTTCCCAAACAGGGGTACGAAGGTGCTGGGAAGGAGAGGTGAAAAAGCAAATGATTAATTCTGCTTCCAACATGGGGACGTTGTACCGGGGAGCGGAGAGGATGAATGGAAGGGTTCACCGGGGAGAGAGGCACGGGGCAGAGTCCTTTGCAAAGTGCTAGTTTACAGAACTTTAAAACGTAAATGCACTTATTTGCAGGCAGTAGACTAAGTTGTACTGTTTGGCATGAGCTGGCTCCTAGATATACTTGACTTCACGATGTTTACAACATTCTCCTTAAAGCTATCAGTTTAGCAGGGGGAGGCAAGGGAAAGAAGACATCCCCGTTCTAGTAGTGCTACCTCAGGAATCCCTATGCCCTGTGTGAAAATGCTGCGCGCTTCTTGCTTACCAAGTGGCTTAAGTTAATATGAGGGCACTCAATGTTCTAATGTTAAATGCCAAGGGAGCAATACCTGAAAGGTCTGAGACTGAAGCATCGGACTACACAATTTCCTATTTACTATAGATGGTATATTTAGTAACTAATCATCAAACATAATAATCTAAAACAGTATTTGACAAAAAGGTCAAGTGTTTAATATTAGGGCTAGGAGAGCCATAAAAATCTATAAGGAGAATGCTCCGTGGAACAGCCAGCCAGATGCAGCTCCCGGCTCTGTCATTGTATCTCTCAGTTCCTCCTTTCATTCTATAAAAATGTCACAGTCTCTTAAGCTCAAACAATTCCATACGTTTTCTGCTTCTGGAGGACATAACTCTACGGAAAGCTCAGTTCACGGTTGCCAGACCAAACAACTCTGTCTCTGGAAGTTTCCTCTCTTGAAGTCTTCTAGAGCTTTTCAAAAAGTGTCACAGTTTATGGAGTAAACAAAAGTTCCCAGGAGGACGTGTAGAACTCTGTATTTTATGGAAATGTCATTAGAATGCAATGAAAGAGACTTTTTAAATTAAATTATTGCTTTATAAAACTTAGCAGACTTTATGTTCCAGGTCTGTTAGCCAAATGGATCTCAGCCAGAGGGGCGAGAGGGAATGAACCAAACAGAAAGCTGGGGTAAATGAGCCTAACTTCCACACCGGTTTTGAACTTGGCTAACATACGCAGGGGCTAGAAGTAGCCACAGTGTGCTGCTGATCTATAGAGCAACCTGAGCAGCTTCAGCCATGTTTCAGAACCTCATTTCCCCTGTAAAACATAAAAACAAAACACAGAAACAGCAACTGAGACTAAATGCTGTACTTGGATCCAGACTGCAGGACACCCATATCTGATTTTATTGTTAGTACTGTCCTTCCTTAGCTCCTGTCCCTCTGATACCGTTCCCACACTCTGTTCTTCATGGCTCCCTTCATGACTGTTGGCAGTTTATTTTTTCTATCATTTTATTTGCCTGCAGGGACCTCAGCTATTTTACTTCTGCCCATATGATGCCACCTCCGTTGTAGCTGTTTGAATTAACGTGCCTCCTTGCTGCATCTTCTGGCTGAGGAAACTGCAAGAAGTGCTGTCATGGCCAGCAGAACAAGCAGATGATCCACCCTGTAACTCATTGCTGTGGCATTTTTTTGTAAACCCACGTGGTCAATAGCAGGTTTCTCTTTTTTGGGGGGATCAGCAAATATATACTACAGAAATGGCAGGTATTTGGAAGAAAAAATGGGACACACCTTTTGATTCTCATGAAAGCATTATCATGGAAAGCCTTCTTGCAACAACAGTGAGAACAAGTTAAATATTTTGTTTCAAATGGATTATCCCTACCCAGCAAGGAACAGCTGGCATAAAGCATTGATCCACCTCCCATTGCAAACATGAGCCAAACTCCTGTTGATTTCATTGGTACAGAATCAAGCCCTTATTAAGCCCATGACCAGCTTTGCACAACTTCTGTCCCCGTCTGCTTCCCTTACCCATAGGCCTGACCCTCTCCGACCCTGGAGAACCCAAGCTGAGGGGGGCTGTAGTAAAACTGAAAGCATTTTAAGAGGTAAATTAGTAAAATAGTATATCGGCTTTTTCCAAATATATTCAGTTGTGGAGTACACCTCAAACAGCCCTGCTAACTTCAGTCTAGTCCTTCTGTCTGGATAGCCAAATGACAAGCAGCAAGATGTCTTCAGGATCTCGACTCACTATAATGAGCCAGCTCCTTCTTTTTTCTGGATTAGTGTGGTTCTTCTCTAGGTTGTGTTTCATTCCTGTGTTGAGCCACTTGAAAAGGTTTGTTTTCTCATGGTATTTTCAAGTTTTGTGTAAAGTTACATTGCAGTATATTTAGTAAAAGAGCACCCGTTACTGAGATGTGTTGAAAAACGTCACTCCCAGATCTAAGAGCGGCCACAGACTTCTTATTCTCTTTCCAGAACATTCACATCAAGACCTATATGTATGTAGAACTGTTTAGAGAACATATATTAATTAGAAAAAAAACATCTCTGACATTGACAGGCTTCTTGTCACCAACATCCAGTCCCTTCGTGGTTATATTGTTTGAATGTGTTTCTGCTAACTGGCAGACCAGTCTGAAACTATTAGTGCCTAGGAATGGAAAAAAATGTAATAATAAGTGATTGGGTTATTAAGAGCCTTATTTTATGTGACAGTGAAAGAACTGGGGTTGTACCTTCATATGTCATCTAAAAGTTAGTACTGTGAACAAGATGTTTTCATATCCTTTCTAATACTTTGAGATAGATCAAAATTTATCATAGCTATCTTCATTTTACTCAGTTAATAATGAATGATCAGTGAAACATTTTGGAATAGGAAAAGCTAGATGATTCATATAACCTCTGCTTTGAAAGGTTTTCAAAGTTTAAAACGTACAAAGAGAAGTAAAAGTAGCTGTATCTTTTGCGCAATATATAAAAGCCAAGAAATTATGTAGGAGAGCTGAGAAGTTTTAATTGAATAACACAGTTTGTGAGATGGTCATACAGGTTTGATTTTTTGATAATCAGATTGAGTTTCATTGTTCAGCATTTGCATGAGTTCTCAAACAATGAAAGTGTCTTCGTAGACATTTCTTTTCACCGAAAGTCATCCTTTGATGATAGTGGTGTGACTATGTGAGTGTTGTATAACTGCAATTTTTAACTCCTGGGGAAGGTGCTGTGTAAAAAGCTGCATTTCTTCTTCTTTATTAGAACTGATAGAAGATCCAAGATGTGAGAGAGTCCAAAGTCTTGCTCAACTGTTTATGGCTAACAAGGAATCCAAAAACTTTGCCATAACATTCCTGTTATGCGCACACATCTGATAAGTCCGCGCTAAGAATAAAGGGCTGAATTCTCTGCTGGAATAAACCCCACAATTTCCTTGGTGTCTGTTGATCTTCCACTACCTGTTTCTGCAGAGACCTTGGTTACTAAAAGCTGAAGTAGAGAGACATGTCGTTACCCCTCCGAATTGTATAGTCAATGTTTGGAAACTTTTTTTCTCTTTGTGCCAATGCACAGAAAGAGGTATAATATGATGCATGCATGACTTCTTCAGAAAGCTTCAACTTTCGGAGCCTGTGCGTGGGGAATTAAGTGTCCCGTTCAGGCAGATTATTCTGTAATAATAATTGTCATTCCTATTGCATCATTTTCACAAGTGTGTAAAGCTCCTGACTGTGAAAGACTGGACATGCTGGACCACTGTTCTGGACCAGTATTGCAGTTCCTGTGCTTTTGTATTGTTAGAGCTACTTCTTTTGAAGTTTATGGCTAGCTAAAAATGTGAGATATTCTAGGTTATTCTAGTTATGAGGAGAAATTGTTGGTGAGAGTCACATACTACTTTTATGTAACTCTATGTATTTACAAAAAAAGGACAAAGATCTGTTTTTCTGACCACAGGAAGAGTCAAACAACTAGAAGAATAGAAGAGTTTTGTCCCATTGCCTGTGAGACCTCTTTTGGCCAGAGCCCATTCCTTACACTCACCCTTGGCCCCTCATAGGGACACACCGTCTGCGTGTCCTGCTGCCTTTCTTCATTTCTGCAGTGCTTCTGTGGCCTTTCTTCCCACCCAGCTCTGGTGGTCTCTCAGTGCAATACTCAGAAGATATGCTTCTCTCATAGTTCAAGTCTCTGATCAGACTGGCCTTGCCTTTGCTGTGTGCAATGACACGTGCCTGCACTTTGCTTTGAAGGCCGAGTGTCTTCACAGAGGAGTTGAGTTGCTCCTTCCCAGCTAGCTCAACTGAAGAGCAGTGACTAGAACCACCAGCTCTGACAACGTTTCATCCACCCAGTCCTAACTCTGTTTTCTATAAAAATTATTCCTGTAACTCCCTGCCATCATAAAAAAAAAGCCTGAAAAGAAGAGGAATGAACATAGAGTGGTTTAGAATTGTATACTAGGAATAATTAAACTTTTCGTAAGAGGCTTCTGTCATTTCTCTATTTTTACTCACCGTGAGGAGGACAGCATGTTCTCATCTCTGTGGAGTCACATAAATGACTTGATTAAAGTGCATGTTGCAGAGCTGAATCTGGGCATTTGGAACTTCCTTGCTGTTTTCTTAAGGTATTTGTATGATAGATGAGGAAAAAAAAAAAGTCCTGTGCTTAGTTCATCTTGTTATCATATAGATATATTATCCACACATTTGCAAATAGAGTAAAGAACAAGAGTTCTTCAGCTATTTAAAGTCTTTGAAAGAAGAAAAGCAGTTTAGATTACGAGCAGCCTACAATGTGCATGGCACAAAAATGTCAGTTTTAATGGCAAAGTTCAGGATAAAACTGTGTCAGCTAATTTAATCATTTACCATGAAATACCAGTTATCTTAATCTTACATGCAGTCCTTAAGACTGCTGCATATTTTTGTGTAATTGAATCCTGACCCTAAAAGGGAGGAAGCAAGGAATTTTCTTTTTAGTGAATAGTTAGGCTCTAAATGTTCCTGTTTATAAATTGTATTTGCAGCATTGTCAGATATTTTAATACTGAGCAGCTAATATTTCTGATGAGTCTATTTTTTCTCTGTTTCATATTTGTTTTCCATGCTGCAGAAATCATATTAGTATTCAGTTTCTATGGAATTTAACCGAGTTCTCTGGAAAAAGTGCAAATATTGTTCCCAGAACTTAAGGCAAATAAATTAGTATCTAACCCAGATGACACATTTTATTCATGTGGTTTGCTTTCCATCTAGATACCTGATGTATTACTTCAGCAGCAAATTCAACAAGGCCAAGATGTCTTCATTTTCCTTCGGAGCAAGAGCTGTAAGAGCTGTGTGATGGAAGTATTGGTCTTCTGTGGCCAGCCGGCGAGAACCCATCAACAGCTGTGATGAGCAGAGCAGACATGGGGAGACAGGAGGCAGCTGAAGCCAAAGAAGACCCACGCCTGGAGCTGTGTGTGTGTGATTGGAGCAGAGAGAGGCCAGGACCCAAGGAAATCCCAGCAGCAAAGGAAAAAAACAGATTGACTCTCAGTGACTCATTTAGCTCCTGGATTGGACAGATCTCTCCCCTGCTGGCAATTTGGCTGAGCATCAATGGACAGATACCAGGATGAATAGCTTAAAATAATTAGGGGTTGGGAATCTGCAAAACTGCTAGCCATCCAATTCTTTACTGTGCAATGCGAGGCACAAAAAAGAAATTACATTTAGGTTATTAAATATTAAGTCAGTGGATTTACCTCCATTTGGTCCAGAACAGGAAACTGGCTAAAATTCAACATTTATATCATTGTGTTGATGGCCTGTTTATCACTGAACAAGTGAATGCCTTTTGGCAGGTCAAGCTCTTTGACACATGGGGCGAATGTGTGCTTAATTTCTCCCAAACAGAAGAATTAATATAATAATAATTAACACAGATGAGAACAGAATTAAAATCGAGTACAGTCAAGAGTTCAGTTTCATGCCAGACATCTCACATCCTAGATGTTCTGGGGCCAGACTGTTTCCTGTTGAAGGTAGTGAAGATTTTGCCATTGGCGCTGACGGGAGCCAGAGTGGGCCTTGAATGCAGAGAGACAGGATTCCCTGTACTTTCTATTTAATGCTCAAAACCAGAAGCAACAGGCTCATTTAGTATCAGTAAAGGTCAGTTAAAATTATAGAGACATCCTTTGGAGCAAATCCTCTGCCTTGTATTTGCATATTTATGAACTAGAGATTACGACAGGCTATTCCATTTATTAGAGCAGCGTCGCTATAGTTAATAGTCTGTCAGTATTTCCATTATAAACCCCGTTTTTCAGTGTTTTAATATCTCAGCCATTTAAAATCACATCAGGAAGCAAGTTGGTCTTGTGTTGTTGGCCAGGTGCAATTTTTTGTTTTGGATTATTTTCAGTAATGAAATACTGTTCCTCATATATGCAAATGAGCCACAGCATTTCTGTTGGGGGGGAAGTAGCAAAGTGTGTAAGTTCATTGCGGCTTTGTTTTTCTTCAGGAAAGAAGGGAAAAGAGACATTTGACCAATCATGTCGACTGGGGCTTCACATCTGAAGCAACTGCTCTCAGAAGGAACACTGGTTCTCAATGTGAAATCAGGTTGCTGCAGGCTTGCCACTTGTGACCAAGGTGAGGATGGTTCCCCTGTTCCTCGGAAATTTCTTATCTGCCAGAGTCATGGGCAAAACACACCAGGTAAGAAAGCAGTGAACATGAAAGAAGAGCCTTTAGAAGTAACAGAAGCCCTGGTTACGAATTCAAAAAGCTGGCCTCTTTTTAAGTGTCTACCAGATGCAGTACTTGTACTGACTTTATTGCTAACATTTGGGGTCGAGAAAAGGGGTTACTGAGGCTTTGGGGAGGGGGCAGTTGTGAAACTACAATGCATGTGTCCCTGAAATGAACAGTATTGTTTACATCAGCAGTCTCACATCCTGCTCCTTCCGAACAGCCTCAGTTTGCTTCCCTAGAGGTGTTGGTTTGCTAAAAAATAACTGCCTGGCAGGGGCAAATGTTTAGACTGCAATGCCAATGTTTAATTTACCAGGGCAACAAAAAGTTGCTTTTCAGTAAAGAAGCTGGAGAAACAGTCCAATGAGAAACTCTTGGGCAGTGATTTGTACTCAAGGCCTTGAAAAATCACTTGCTGCCACAGTAACTGAAAAGTTAAAAATCGAATTCATGAAGAGCAAAAAAAATGAAGTTATGTGCAAAATGTTTGTTGCTCTTTACTGTTGCCCAACAAACACATAGTTGGAGGTGGGCACACAGTCCATATTTTCCATCTTTTCCATCCTAAAGGTCTATGTGCACAATTGGGCACTCCAGGAAAACTAACAATGGAAGGCCAGAAACACCACTGAAACTTCATATACAATCCACTTGGTGCATAGCAGCTAATAAAACTATGCCCTAGGCAAGACCCAGGGCTTGGTCTCTGTGCCTTCTTCTGTGAATTTTGACTGAATTAAGATTAACAACAAGTTTAGAAGTTACATTGCATAAACAATTTTTTAAGTACATGTAAGACATTGTCGCAACAAAAGGTCTGTGATCTTAAGGCCCCCAAATCCAAATGGTGACCCAGACTTTGCCTCTGGCCTCTCATCTCCATCAAGAGAACCGAGAGCCCAGATCAAGACACTCCACTCAAGCTTGTGGAAAATCTGTTCCAAATCCAAGTGGCTCAGGCTCATCAGTAGTGCTTTCTTAAAACAACAGTATTTGGGATATTTTTGTAGGTAATTGCTAACTTAAAGTGCATTTTCCAGATTCCTTCCAGTGTTGCCATTGTAAAGAACAATCTTGCTTCCCCAGGCACGTCACAGTGCTTTTTTTGGCCAAAAATTATCTCTGGTCATGATAAGTGATCATAACTCACAAGTAGGCAGACTACAGAAATTCTAACTGTGTTGAATACAGAATTACTTTAACAGTTTTACAAAGCAGGTGTAACCCAAAGTAACAGTGCGGGAGGGAGAGTCTGCCAAACGTGTTTAAAACGTATGAAGTATGAAGTATTATGTGCTGTCTGCTGGAAGATAAGTCCATGGTCAGTAAGCTATCTGAACAGCATTGTTCACTACATATATTTGTTATGTTTTGTCTTAATTTGCAGTGACATAAAATCTTGCATAACCGATTTGAGTGCACCTTTGAATATTAAAAATACTAATTATTATGTAATTAGTCAACAGGATGTGTGTAATTGTGTAATACCGGCATTCCTGGGTGTGGTTAAGTACATAGGTAGAATGCCAACACTCATCTAGATGTAGTATTACAAAATACACAACAACATACACCCTGGGTGGGTACTCTAATTATATTTTACATTTAAACAATGGCTACATTAGCAAAATAGAACTTATTCTTTTTAAAAATATCTTCCCGCAGGCATGGATCATAGTAGATGATGGTGATAATATTGCCCAAATAGAGTATCTTCCATCTCCCAAGGGACCCAGGCTTCTTCATAAACATACAAATAGGAGACAGAAATGAGACATAAAGAGCCCTTCATCCACTCATGGCATGAAGCCACCCCAAAACGGACATGTGACAATTGCTGAATCATGCACCAGAATAATTGAATGCAGAAAATGAACAGGAAGCACTTTCTATCTCATGAAGAATCACATGAGATTAACCAGAAATCTGACTAGAACTGCTACATTTTTATGACTTAACAGACATCAGGACCATCCGTAAACCATAGGGGAAACAGAACCACACAGTGAATCAGATTCTTCTTTGAACTTTCCCAGGAGGATCTAGGTTACAGCCATCACATCTTGAGCATTTTAGTTAACTCTGATCTCTGCCAATATGGTACCAGAGTCTTCTGCACTCCTGGCCAAAATGTCCTTGCCTAGTGATCACTCATTCTTCCTATGGTACATCTGCAGTGACTGACAACTGGGGCCAGCACTACAGAGATGGTAAGATCTGCAGTAGAGACAGAAAAGGTGGATGGTTCTTTTACATGGCTCACCAGTATTTTCTCTCTTTTGATATGGATCCGAGGTGAAAAATCCAGGAGAAGAATGGAAAGGTGAAAATTCCAACACCAAAAAAAAAACCCCTAAGCTGTGACTCATTATAAATGTAAAATGTCAGAGCCTAAAGCTGGGGTTTTTTTCATGTGCCTGGGTGGAGAAGGGTGAGGTGCCCTCTGAGGATGATTTTATCTTTTACTTTTGAGTCTGAAGATCTTGGATGTGGTTTGGCAAGTTCATAAAAGTATTTGTGATAAAGTTGAACTGCTGTCTGGAAATGTTACATACAGAGATGTAAGAAAGCTTAAGGAGAAAACTGCAGATGCTGGAAGAAGAATCAGCAGTGCACATGAATGAGGTTAAAAATTGCAGACAATTAGCTACTAGATGACTCCTACTAAATAAATCATCAAAGACTTGACTACTGCTTCCAGGTTTCCACAACAATATTGGCTCATTGGAGCAGCCAAAAAGATGTTAATTTGGCCAAAGTTTTCAGAGTTTGCTATTCTTGTTTGAATTAACTAATCAACCAACAAGGCCGCCGTACACTTTCTTGCCAAGGCTATAAAGCAGGGCCTTCATGCTTCTAGGGAAGATACTATATTTATTGCTCGGGATCAAGGGCCCCATGATATGGAAAATAAGCTTCTTTGTGTCAAATGAGAGCTACATGGGAAAGAATAACAACCTGAGCTTGTCATGGAATCTCACATCTTATTTCAGCACTCAATAAAGCACTTTGCTTGTACAATTTAATAGAGAAGCACAATTTCTTCTGTATGCCTCCACAGATCAGGTCTAGCTCTGATCTCATTTAGAGCTTAATCCAAGACCCAAAGTAAAGGCAAAATATTCCCATTGCTTCCAACAGGCTTCTGGTCAGTCTTGTACCATGGCTCTACTTAAATGTAAATTCAGTGCTGAGTTTCTCCCAAAAAGGAGAGGGGTAAGTGGTAAGAGATGGGAGTCTGTACGCTCATCTTTCCACCCTCCTGTTACTTGCTGCTGATAGGACCAATCCTTTGGCTTGGAAAAAACATCTTAATTTGTCTGGCCTTTCTGCAGGGTTGACTGGTACGAAAAAGTGCTCACCTTGACCTTCTTTATTGCTACATCTGGGCAGCTCACCAGCGTTGTACTCTCTTTTACTGCTTGAGATTTACTTGTGTCCCTGACGTGTTGTGATAAGCCTCTGAATGTCACTGCTGTGAAGGTTTTGTTCTTCCCAAAGACTCTCCAGAGGTTCAGTGAAGGCAAGTAGGGTTTGCTTTGGTTGAAAAGTAGATTGCATGTGTCACTATAATAAATGGAAATATGCAAAGTGTTGGTTGAATTTAACAGGAAATTGAAATGTTTGACTTGTCACAAGGCCAGTTTATACTATGTGGACTTCTGACATTGCTCGTAGTAGGTGAACCTCACCCCATGTTGAGGGTCACCTCAAGGCCTAGTTATCCCATACATGCAATTTAAACTGTCTTCAGAATACGACTTAAGTGGTGCATAAGCCTCACACTCTGTCTTTGTGCAGGAGTGTAAAAAAAGGAACCTGATTTGGAAAACACTAGGGAGAAATACTGAAGTTTTACACATCAAAAAGGCTAATTAGAAGTGCTTTTCTTTTATAACAAATAAGCCAAGCATATTGACATTAATTATATGAAATACTTAAGGTTTGGAATAATCTATTGAAGAGCACAGATGTATACCAAATCCTATGCAAATGAGTATGTTCAACTATTCTTCAGGTAACACATTTATTTATAAAAATAAGCTGTGAGTTCGGGTTCCTTTTTAATGGGTAGAACATCATAAAAAGTCTCTCTCTCTCTTGCTCTTACTCAATGTAGTGAGATAGTTATATCTGTTCAGTACAGCCTAACATGCATTCCAGGAGCTTGGAGCAGATTCTTCCCATACCTGAGTTAGTAGTACTCTGTCAGCTTTCCTGGAATTACATCACTGTAACTAGGAGCAGAATTCATTCTCCTCTGGTGGTAAATTTCCTTTGGTTTCAGAAAAGCTAATGGAATTCCTAACTGCGTTTGTATTTTTCAGTCTGTGTCCCTGAGCATACTGGTGACAGAGGTGTTTAAAGAAAATGCTGTGACTGTGATTTGCTATGTTGCCCATTAGTGTCGTCAGTAGAGACTCTTAATAACATTGGGAAGAAAACTTCATCTATCCCTTCTTTTACCCTGGCTGGCTGCGAAGAAATCCTCTTTTGATAGCTTTATTTCATGGTGGAAGAGTTCTTCTATGTCAGGGCCATGACAGGCAGGCTTAGCAGGCTGAATCACTCTACCCTAAATGATCCTATACCCCTGCCCCATTCCGTGCTCCTTCCATCTTAGGCACTGCCTCTGTACAGGTGAAAGACACTTCACTTTCCAGGTCAAATTTCCCTACTGAATCTGCCAAATATTTGTCTAAGGATACCCCTTAAATTAGATGAGAGTCTACATAGGAGCTGCTCTGTGGTCATTGTAGATTGTCACCTGGCTGGGCTGTTTTGGGACTGGCAAGCTTCCTGGAGCCTGCTCCACAATCTCCAAACGATCCTACAAATGCCAGGGCTTAGCACTTTTGCTCTTAGAAACACCCAGCTGCAAGGGCAAATGTTGGTAGTGAATAGTTAGTCTCTCTCATCACCAGTAGAGAACATTGATGTTGCCAGTGCTGGTCCAGGTTCCTTGAATTCTCCCTATTTACCTAACAATCCTCTTAACATATCACAGGTGTTTCCAGAGCTACTGTGTCTGCACAAGTTCCAGAAAGCTTGTGGTAAAGTGGCTGCTTTCACCGCTCAGATTCAAGCCCATTAAAGGACTTGAAGAAAACTATTCAGTGCTGTGGGCAATGAAGAACAAATGCAATCCATTTAGATGAGTTGCAGGTGTCATTTCAGACCTCTTAAAAAGTAGGAAAAAAATTATTTGTACTCTAAAATGGTAACAGCAATCTCTACATATTCTCAAGAATTGTCAACAACTGGCCTCCGTCTAGCTTGAAGATTTTGGTAACCCCACCAGCTACCAGCAGGTCTGGACAAGATTGCCTAAGCCACAGATTGCTAGGAGGGTACATAACACTGGCGAAACTGCAGCCTTTGACCTGTTCTTACACTTCCACTTCTGGACATCCACTACTGGTAATTAACAGACATAAAATATTGGAATAGTTGGATTTTTGTTCAACCTAGTGTGTTTGGTCTTAGGTTTTTATGCTTACATCTTTTTTGGTAAGGGTAGAAAGGAGACAGCTTCTATCCTAATTGCACCGTCATATGGAAAAGCAGCAATTTATATTGACCCTGGTCACCCAAGGGTACCCTTTTACAAAGAGGCCCTTCTAAGACATGGATCCATAGAGTTGGCTGACATGATAGAAGCAGCACTTGTAGCAGAAGCCAGCTCAGAGTTGCATAGATTTTTAGTGGCAACTAAATGCAGAAGAGAGTTGCAGGGGTGGGAGCAACAGGAGACTCTCAGTTGGTTGTGAAGTTGGAGTGAAAGATTTTATATATAATTTCAGCTGTTGGAGAGGCAGATGGTTCTGTTAGTAACTATTCCTTACATATAGATCAGCCTTCTAAACACCTTTTTGCATCTGCTTTGGATAAAAATACATAAAAAAACCCCAACCCCCTGAGCTTTTGCCTTCAGTATGCAGTCAGTAGCTTAGAAAGAAAAGGAGCTGTTACACCTGTGAAATTAAATTTGACTCAAAGATAATTTAGGGTGATAATAAAGGTGAAAGTTCAGAATCTTTCTGACCTAGTGTGATACCCATACAAAGCATATTGACCTGCTGTCTAACTTTTTTGTTCTTGCTTGAAACCTAAAATTTGGTTTCAAATAAAAATCGATTCCTACCAGGTTCATATAATACAAGTACTTTATTGAATTCTGGCTGAAACAGTGTTGCTCAGAGACTGGGGGCCAAGTCCTGGCCTTGTGGCGTGGGGCCAGGAGCATTTTGCAGGATGTGACAGTTTCCAGACCACAGGCAACTCTGACTTTAGGGGAAGGTGAAGGAGGTGGGCACCTACCCTAGAGAGATGTTGCAGGCAGCAAAGAAGCAAATTCACAAATCGAAACTGTATTCCATTCTAGCACAAATGGTTTTTTGCTGAAATTTTCAAAATCTGTTGCTGGCATGAGTGGCAAATTTTTCAGCCACTCCAAGAGAACCAGAATAGGGGTGGTCAGCTTTGCAAGGAGAAACCGGGGCACCAGGGAAGACGATAGCCGGGTGGGAGAAGAAGAGATGCAGGGGCAAGGGGAGGGAGGAAGGCAGGCTGGCTCATGGAGGTGGCCTGGCTGGCAGCAGGGTGTGCAGGGAAGGGGGGATCTGCTAGTAGGTGAAGAGACTGGTTAGGATATATCTAGAGGCCACGACATTGGTGCTGAGGGGTGAGATGCTGGAGCCTCCTGTCTGGAAAGAATATGGCAGAGGAGGAGAGCAGTAAAGCTCCTGGGGTGGCATTGTGGGGGGGCACAGGGAGGAGCAGGGCCCCTTCTGCACCCACCCCACCCCAGGGTGAGGTTACCTAGCCATGGCTCCAGGACTGAGGGGGGCATTGCCTCTGAATTCGTGGCATTATTTCAAAAAAACAAGAGAGAAGCCTAAATCTCTTACTGTTTAACTGGGGAAACAGGGGCTTAACAGTGAAGAAAAAGTCCTTCTACCTCCCCCCAAAAATCAGCTAAGCTCCAGTCAAAGGTTTTACCTGGGGCTTTCCTGGAGGCCACCTGTGCCCCATGGGTGACATCCCTGTATCTGCTTGAGCCTGGCAGGGCACTGAGAGTGCCAAGCACCTCTAAGCAATGGTGAGGATATCAGGGAGGAGGTTTGTGCCAGTTAATTAGCAGCACTTTGGTGGTTTCTGCAGCCCACAGTAACCTCCACAAGACCTGCAGTGAAGGAGAGGTATTTGGGGATCTGTGGTTGGAAGCTGATTTATTTGAGCTCTTCTTTCTCTGAGCATCGAGTGCATTGATCCTCTAGCTCCCTTTAAAGACCATGCCATCCACTGTCCAGGCTGGGCAGCCCAGTGTCAGAAGGAAAGGAGCCTTTTGCCCATCACTGTCATATAAATCAGGCCCAAATCTGAGCCCTGTAAAATGTGAGAAAATGAGAGATTCGATTATCCATATGGATCACTCTGGATTTATTCCAGATTGCTTCATTAATAGCAATCAAAGACATCACTTTAATGGATTTTTTATCCTCAAAATTATGATCATGAGGAATTTGTTCTGGCTATTGATTTTGAAAAGGCTTTTGATTCTCTTCAATAGCCTTAACTTATTTCAGATTTAGGTAACAGTAGGATTTGGTCTTAAATATGTTAGATAGGTCAATCTCCTTTATTCAAATCCACAGTTATGTTAAAACTAATGACTGTAGTTTGAAGATGATTTATATACTGGGGCTTAGACAGGAGAGTCCTTTTTCTCTGATACTTTTGCTGTTACAGAGGAGCCTTTGTTTTGGAAGAAATTGGTGTTTTTAAGGGAAAAGTCAGTGATGTTTTCCATTCTGCCCTTAGTTGGAGAATATGTTATTTTTTTAATGAAGATTTTTAGATATTATGCTGGAAGTCACTGAATGTTCATGTTTCTTCTTTGTTAATTGGGGTAAAACTCTTAAAGCCATTAGGTGGTTTAAATGTAGCTCTATTTGAGCAATATCCTTTATTGGATCCCCCATTATCCTTTAAACATCTTGGTGTGCAAGGGGATAAAATTAGAAAGAATTTGTTTGCTTTAAATTGCCAGCCTCTGCTTGATAAAACTATTAGCTATTTAGCTAATTGGACTGCTCTTCCATTATCATTAATTGGCAGAATTGATACAATTAAAATGAGGGCTTTATCTAAAGTGTTTGTGTTTTTTCTGAGGTATTCCCATCAAGTTTCCTAACATGTTCAGGGAGCCTTACATTCTGCAGTTAGTTTTGTTTTCAGGGTTAGAGGTAAATTTAAGATTAATTTTGAAACTCTGCAGCTTCTCATAGAGTCAGCTGGACTGGCTCCTGCTAATTTTATTGTTATTTTTGGCTGCCCTGGTACAACATGTTGTTTCATGATTTAGACAATCCCCAGCATTATGTGGCTGTGGAGCGCGTGGGGCAGTGCAACCACAGGCTGAGCAAAATCAGGCCCTCAGAGCACACCCCCTACTTTGCAGAAGGTCACAGCAAGGCTTGCTCCCAGGGCTGTGTCCTGCAAGGTGCTAAACACCCATTATTCCCTGACCCACCAAAGCATTTTAACACGGCCATAACTTTTAAGCACACATACAGGCCCAGTGACGCCAATTAGCTTACTCATACTGGTAAAGTTAAACAAAGGCTGTGCTTGGTTGGGGCCACAGTAATCATCACCTTGTCGGTTTGAGACTCCCACATGAATCCATTGCAAAATAGCACGTGTTCTTCCGCTTACACCTTGGCTGTGCTCTCAGCTGATGCTGCCCTCCAAATGAGCAGGGGGAAGGCACTGGGTTTTGAGGAGAGGCTCTGCCAATCCTTCTCTTCCCCTGTGGTCTAAGCATCAAGAAACCGCACCCTCTGTTCCAGCCATCCCTGGTGGACATGCCATCTTTTTTAGGCTGCTAGTACAAATCATGCTTCTCCCGCCTAACACTGTGATTCATGTCAGCCATTAGCCTCAAATAAATGAATGGGCCACAAGAAAATTAAAACCAAATCGTGCCTCTATCAAGGGGAGGTCTCATTGACAAGTAGGGCCTCTATTGCCAGAATTAGTCACCTGGGTCTGCCTTTTGCACCAGAGGCTGAGAAAACCAGAGGATGATTAATTGGGCAGGACCAAGAGGATGTCACCCCTCCCATACACCTGACCAGTGTGGGCAGTTTCTAAATCACACCATGAGGGCAGTGGCTACATCACTGAATACCACCACTACCTCTGCTTCATCTCCATCACAATTTTATATAGTGCTGGGGTAGCCACATTTGTTCTTCACCACCCAAATATGCTCTTATACTAGGACTTCCTTATCTTGCAAGCCATGTAGAGCTGGGTCTATTGCCATTTAAAGCTGCTTAAAAGAACTTGTACCTAAAATATAAAATTGTTTTATACAAAATAATTTTTAAAAATGTTTTATCTATAAAATATATGCAAATATAATTATATATAATTTTAACTAAAAAAAAAAAAGTCAGGTCCATTCTCATAGGCATGACCCAATATGGATGTAACAGGTATGAACACTGGAGCAACCTTGATGCAATACTGCCCTGCTTAATTCATTTGAGTCATTGTACTTTTTAGACTATACCAAAGTCATTTCATGAAACACATCATGCTTCATGGGTTAATCCCGATTTAGCTGTGATGCTTTGCTTTTGGGTATTATCTAAATTGCTTTGCCCATCTCTTCTTCATTCGTTTTGTCTATCACAAATATCATTCTACATGGGTTTCACTCATACATTTATTTGTATTTAAATTATACATCTATTTAAGGAGACAGACCCATCAAGTGATACCAGACCCTCTGGCACAAAGAATGAGACATTGTTTACTTTTGCATAAAAAGCCATGAAGATGGAGCACACAGTTTATAGGATACTAATGAATTATTGGGATGTTTGACCTTAAATCAGACTCAATCCAGCTAAGCTTGGTAGCCAATGGAATTGAAATGTGATGGATAATAGCCCAAGAACCAACCATATTGTAGGTCTAACTTGCACAACTTGTCCCTTATTGACAACCTCAGCCAAGCACCTTTGCACTGAGTGGCTGATGAAGTACCTCATCGCAGAGTCACGGGGCTGCCTTCTTGCTGCCTCGGGGACAGAGCGTAGCATGGACTAAGGTTGAACTGCTGCTCCAGGTCTTGGGACAGTCCTTCTAGGGAGAAAGAGAGCACCTGAGTCTCTGGGACTAATAACCTGGCGTGTCTCATGAGCACTAAATTCACTGTAATGAAAGTCACCTGAGGGGCCTGTTGCAGCTCTCTCGGGACAAATGTGCACTCCCACCAGTGCTGTGAGAAACCCCACACTCCCACTGACTTCCCCGTGAGAAACCCCACACTCCCACTGACTTCCCCATGGCTGAGGGAAAGAGGAGGGGGGAAGCAGAAACAAAACCCCTTAGAATAAGAAACTAAAAGACAACTACCTCACAGTACTAAACGAGCTGATCCTGTGCTGATTTATATTTCTGGATTAATTGCAGTAAATAAGGAGCATCACACTGGTGTAAAACTCATGTGAAGGAGATGAGAATCAAGCCCAGTGGGAACAGAGGAGCTGCAATGCAGGAGCCAGTCCTCCCTGTGCAACATTTAAGGTATATTAGGGCCAAAACCTTCTTAATGCAAGCAGTGTTGTTTATTTGTTTCCATCAGCTGTGAATTTGGCTTATTGTCACCAGTACAAGAAGAGTCCAGAATAAGGGACGTTCCTGGGCTGAAACGTTACTGTGGCATAGCAACACCTTTTCCTCGTTTGAAAGTAGAGATATAACTCTCTATATCATTAACTAAGACAATAATAACTTAATACAATAGCCAAGTAATAGTGCTGTAATGCTTTCATGTATGAATTGGAATGTGAATACTGAGCTTTTCGTTTCGTAGTTGAAAAATACATGAGTTGACCCAAATATTAATTTCTGCATTTCAGTCATTTACATATCATGGGTCAATAATCATTTCTTGCACAAATGACTTTTCAAATGAGAAGCAGTATATTGTAATGGTCTATCATATTTACAAACATCTCATTGTTTTCCCAACTTAGCACTTAGTATTTAAAATATACTGGACCAGATATTGTTTGCCAAATACAATGCGAAAATGACTCATGTAAAATGCAGAGACTATTTTCTTTTACTATTATGCATAATTTATAATGTTCATAAACCATGGAGTGGCATGCCCCTGCCCCTGGCAGGCCCAGGCCCCCGCTTTGGAATGGGCATGGTTTTCCAGCAATGGTTCAGGAGACCTGACACCTCTCTCTGCTCTTTCCTGACCTTAAAAATCTCACCGCTTTGAGGAGCAATCCCTCTGAAGATCCAGCACTGTCAGAAGGGCTAATGGTGTGTTCTTGAGAAGTTTAATACATCCCAAGATTTCTTTACAGCATGCAATGACATCCAACAAAATGCCTAGGGTGTCTTTTTTCAATTACTTTACAAAGCTAAAATAATATAAATAACCTTGCTTTTTACTTAGTGGTATTGAACTTAGTCCATCATTTCAGGCTGTTCATTGTTTCCTCATATTCTACCCCTTTATTAGCCAACATATCCCCACAGAAACCTTGTGTCTTCGCATAAATATTGCTCAAGTCCTGAATTAATCAGGGACTAGTGCAACATATAGACGCTGCCCAGCAAGATGAATTTACACATCTGCCTTTTCCCCTAATTATAATTCCAGAGGTTGAATGTCAACAGCATATGGGTATATCCTCAAAGAAGCATGCAAACACACACATACAGGCGCACACACTCTACATTAATCTCTCTTGGCTTATCTGTTGCTGTCTTTAATTTGTATACTTCAAAATTGAGTGGTGAGGTCATTTATTAGACTGTTTCTGTGAGTTTTATGTAGTGATAAGAAAGCAGTAACATGCAATTTGTTTTTATAGAACTCACTTTTGTAAGTATGATCTAATATTTCCTTTCTTTAACTGAACAGTGAAGAAGAAGAGCTTTCAGAGCTAACTAAGAGTTAACTGGCTACATTTCAACTGTCACCATTGTCTTACATCTACATAGAGAGCGGGAGAGAGCCAGAGAGATGTAAGTACAGCAGGCCACTGGGAAAAAACGTTTATAAGTAGAAATTTCTCCTCAGAAGCCTCAGAGCAAATCTTTCCAGTTTGTCTTGATTTTTTCTTTCCCTATTTTTTAAACACAACGTGTGGTAGAAACGATTGTTATTATCCAAAGGACCTTACTTGCTGGCTCGCTGCATCTCTGTTTATGAAATGCCATAACAAAAGTGAGCTCACGCTTGTGTGCTTCCAATGCGTGATGTTCCTGTGTGCCAGATGGGCACTTTCATGACTGTATGAGCGTGGATTATTTCATTTCCTACATCTGGGACTCCAAATGGCTGCACAGAATGCCACAGGAGAGAGGCACAGATCTTCAGCTGGGGAAACCTACCTTCACAGGGGAACCAGCTACATCAGAGGGGATGAGGCAGAGAAGCCCCGAGTGATATCTGAAAGTTCACATAAACCAGGGCCATAAGGGGAACCTTTAGAACCAGGAACAAGACAAAAATAAACAATAACTAATGCTGGATGTCAGCTGCGGAGAGGGGGGAGGGAAAATAAACCATAAGCAGTTTCTTGTCGGCCACAGAAGATGTGTTTGGAATGCTATTTTGTATTTCAGCTCAGAAACTCTGTTGTGACCTTCAGATATCGCTGGGTATTACAAGTTCTACAGATAGCCAGAGAGAAATATCCCAAGGAGAGCTGGCATATACCATGCCATCCTAGTTAATGTTGACTGCGTATTGCTCACAGCCCATTCCAGAACTGTGACCAGGCAGCCTTGTAAAAACACTGCAGAATCCTACAGTAAGAGTCAGGAATGCTACAGTTTGTCATAAAGCTATTGCAGGATTTGGGATAATTGCGTGTTTGTTTGTAGGATAAAAGGGTGCTTTCCTTTTTTTTTAAGCCCAAAACAATGAGAGCAGATCCTCAGTATAGCGAGGACCTGGCTCACTACCCTTTTGCAGTATACGTTGCATTTCAGAGCCAGCAAACAGGAAGAGATGGGAAGAAGAGATGGAATGGCCTCTCCTATATGTTTGATTGAATTAGCTGTAGCAGAAAAAAATATAGCTAAGCCAGTGCCTTCCTTAAGATGAAAGAGAGCAAGCCCCCAAAAGAGAACAAATGGAAAAAGTAATGAACAAAAGAAAGTAAGAGCTTGTGACACAAAGTAAGAAAAATAAACAGCAGTTGACTTAACTATTTTGCATAAGATATTTACAAACCACAGCATATTACTGTTTGCTTTATGCATTTTCACATCCTGCTCAGTTTAAAGCAGTAATTTTCTGCAAGGACAACAGAGGGAAAAAAAATGCTTTACACTGCTTATATTAATTACATTTTTTCATTACCCGTCATGTTTTCTACAGGCTTGTGTATTATTACTGTAAAATGTAATGAAACAGAAAAAGAAAAAAAGAATGGACTTCTGGGAAATTTTCCAATTCTTGAAATGCAATGTTAATTGAGTGCTATTTTTAGGTCATCACAGATAGAGCTGAACCCATTGCCATCAGCGCACAGAATGGGGACAGCCCAGGTGCAACACAAACTGGGTGAGGGTATCAGTTTCTACTGATGGAGGAAAAGGGAGAAAAACTAACTCCCCAGAGGGCTGGTTCTTGTTGGGTTTGGGGCAGTTTCTATTTCTCGATGTGAAGTTGTCAAAGCAGAAATGAAAGGGAAGGGTGCAGAGCTGGCATGGGTCCAGGACCCACCGTGACCATGGGTGCTCCTGAAGGAGACCCAGTGACTCCTATGACAGGAGGGCAGAGCAAATGAAAGTGAGAAGCTCTCTCTGTTTGGTGGCTGACTTCCAGCTCTTGGAGGGAGGGCACTCTGAAAGTCAACATAAAATAAAGTCCCCCAAAATGTATCAGAAACGTGATCCCTTTAATTTATAGATCTCCTAAAAGGCTGACAAAAATCAATTATTTTAATTTGTGTATAGTGCAGCCATGGACTGATTCAAGTTCTTTTGAAGTATTTTTAAACAGCCATTGACAAAGCCATCCTCTTTCCCATATGCAAAAAATGAATTGAAAACCACAATTTCTCACGGTTGCTTTGATCGCGAGAAAAGACACACAGGACTCTGCAAGCAAATCTGAGGCCCCCCCGCTAAGTCCTTTAGCTGGGTACCTTTACTGTTAGTCCCAAGAATCAGTGTAGCTCTACCACTCCCTGTATTATCTGCCTCTTCTCCCAAAGAGTGCAGGGAAGATTTTTGAGCCCGTACCAGCTTGTGAAGACCAGAGGAAATAGTTATTGGTACTTGTGGGTGGGTAGAGGTTTCCTTTGAAACAGAAGTAGTGGAAAATCTTTGGTGTGCACCTACCAAGGCCAAAATGAAAGGGGAGAGAGCATCCCACATGGGGGAAGCCAGTGTTATCTCCACAAAGCTGTTCATTCTCTCTGTATTGCACAGCACTACTATAAAAGCAAGAGCCTAATACAAACATTTCAGAAGCCATTCTAAATCACCAGGTAGCATGTTTTGGAACAACTGAGATTAACCCAAACAGTTTTCTACCCACTTTGGTCCCATGCATGTAACAATCTCGAAAAGCAGTCATGACCGGGTGGTAGAATTACCAAGATGGTACATGGGGTTATTCTGTTTGTTTTGGTGCTACTGGAGAGTTGGTAACCAACCTGTGGGTATAAGAAACATCTCTGCACCCATATTGGCCCAGGTTATCACAAGCGTTTCGGGCAGGATCCTAAACAAAGACACTTAAGCACCCAAATTCCTGAGATGGTCTGGTCCCTTTTACCTTGGAACAAATAGTTTGCATTCTGTCCTTTTCTTTATTCACTACAAGTTTCTTTGCTTTTCTGTGGTTCTGTTAGTCACTTGAGGGTCTAGGCTTATCCTTTTTCCAATCTCAGCTCAAGAATCCCAAATGTGCCCAAGGACCACATGAAATAGCAGGCATCAGTGCTCTCCTGGGTGTGGCAGCATGGCTGTTCTTGACCTATGCAGTAGCATGGGCCTCAGCGATCCATCATGAACTTGTCTTCACTTCTTGCCTATCTTTACATCTCTGCCCTCCCCTTAAGTCACATAAGCTGTGACTTATCAAACATACCACCTCAGTGCATTCCAGATGTGTATCCCCACCCATTCCCCAGCAGATTTGACACCGGTATAGAAGTGTTACGGATTTGCCTGGCAAGGCTTGGATGGATAAAAAAACAAAGCAAAGCAAAACACAAACGGGAGAGTTAGTTTGCTCTCCAAACATCTCTAGTGCTAAGATAGAAGTGATAAATCATAAATATAAGCCAACATGATTTTCTCTTATCTGACACATTGAATTAAGACTGTTGCGCTCAAACACTTATAGCAAAATTGACAAACACTTCCTTTTAGGAATGCTGCATCAAAGCTATTAACTTTTATAGTCAGAGACCATTTAAAGCCAAGGCAAAGCATGTGCATTAGCACACACTGCCACATACCCGCACACAGGGCGTATGAACTGTGATACTCTGTTTGCAAATCAAGAAAGAAATCCTGCTCCTTTTGACTATGCTTGTCCCGCCTCCAGCAGTGGTGCCAGCATTTGGACTTCAGTTAGCCAAGCCAAGTGGCCCCAGCTTGTTGCAGCTCCGCCATGGGCCTTAGCTTATTATTGGCTTGTCGGCACTGTACTTCATCAAGACCAATCTTGAGCCTGACAGCTAACCTCATACTTTTGTTTCTCACCATGACAGACTCTTTTTTGTATTTAGATTAGACTTATTCCCCTTTGCTAGAAAAATTGATCTGGATCCACAGCCCTTCAATCGAGAGTCACAACATTTTTCCACAAAGGACCCAGTTTTGTTCTCTTACAAGGATTCAGTTTTCCTCAGCACCCCAAGTTTTTTCTTGTAGGCAGCAGTCCAGAAATAGCAGGGCTCCTTTGCAGACCAGAGCAGGTAAATTTTTTTGTAGTGGGATGATAGGAGCAAGTGGTGGAGGGTATGGAAGGAGCAAAGGGAGCCATGAAACCACAAAGTCTCCTGGAGCATGGACAGTCTGACCCAAGCCATCTGGATCCCACTACACCACCCCTAGGGGAATGGCTCTCATGTGAGCCAGCCCCTTCGATGCTCAAGCTACTGGGGAAAGGGCAGTAAATTAGTTTATTCCAAGTCAAACCCACTGCATAAATCAGGAAGTCAGTATTCAAATGGCAATTCAGACTTGAGATAATGTCCTAGGATACATGTAGCTGCTGATTTCCGTGGGAATTTTGCTATAGCTTTTACTGGGACTAGGATTTCATCTCTGGGAGTTTTCATTTTTCCACTTGATTAGCTGGCACCTGTCCTCTACTGAAAGACGGTCATAGTGCACCTGAAGAATTGTAGTAATAAGCTGGTCAAGGAGGCTTTGCAGGATGGACCCATGGAGACTGCAGTCATTTGACTGGATCAATAGGTGGGATTTCATCAGAGAGGGGATTCAAATGTCACTTTGAAAATTTCACTTCAATGTGTTCATTTTCTGTTTCAGCTGTGTTGGGAATGGCCTGTAGATTTAAACTCTGACTCAGAGCAGAAGAAATGAGGATCCATTAATTCTTATGAAAAAAATGCCATTCCAGGCCATAGCCCTAACATAAATGAATTTGGCATGTTTGGGAGTGGACCATCACTTCCATGATGAAATCAATGGGTATAATTTAAGCTTTGGTCAGATGAGGCCTCAAGCTTGCAGACCATGCACCAAGTGTTTATTAGTGTTTAGAAGGTCAGATAGGTACTGACTGACTGCAGCCCAGTGCTTTCAAAGAGTTTAGTTGTCTTGATCCAAGGAAGCAATAGGCAACAGTGCTTAAATATGTTTCAGTCTCTGGGATTTTCAAAAGCCCATGTGTTCCCACCTCCCAGTGGCAACAAGGAGCCTGGAAGCTTTAAAAATCTGAAGTAGGCACTGATCTGCATGCAGAGGTGCTCAAATATCTGTAGAAATTTGTGTCTAATTTATCCAGCAACCCTGTCCTTCCGAGTTGCATTTGGGACCACGAGCACTTTACAGAGCACTACTCTGCAGACTCTGCTCCTTTGCATAGCTGTGGGTAAAAAAGGAAGGAAAATGTATTATGGACCTCAACTGACAGGAAAATGCCATAAGCAGTGACGTGCTAGCCAGGATGTTAGAAAATGCCATTGCAGGCATCAAATGCAGAACCCAATCAAGCTGGGGTAAATACATTTTCCGATTTAAAGGTTTTGCAGATGCAAAGCTTCCCACCCTGCTTCCCAGCCTCCGTGTGTCCTCTGTTGAGGATCTGCACTGCTGCAGGTGAAGAAGCCCCGCTAGGCAACATGGCTTGCATGCAGGGGCTCAAAGGCTTTGACTGCTACAGTGTTGGCACCCAACTCACGTTACACCCAGGAGAACCCAGATGCTGAACTGGGTGTCCATGCTCACACATGAGCCTTTGAAACAGACAATGTAAGTGGGACAGCTCCTGAATACTTTTGTAGATGTGCCGGGATGTGACCTGTGTGGTCCCCTTGCAGTCCTACCCAGGCTAGATTTGAGAGGAGGCAGTGTTCTCACCCAAGAGGATGGACATTTGTGATCTAACCAATTAACTCCATATTGTCCAGGAGGAGGGTGCTCACAGCCAGATATTGAAATGCTTCTAAAGAGCAAATCCCAGAATGACCTGTGCTGCCCACACACAGTGCTGCCCCTGAGCCTGCACTCCTGCTAGCCTGGGGAGAAGAGTGGGCTTCGGAGCCATCAGCTCTGGGCATCAGGGATTTTGAAGTAATACTAGAAAAAGGTGGCTGATTCTCCACTCTGTTTTACTGGTTGTATGCCAGTGAAACACTGTTGAAGTCAATGGAGTTGCATTGCCATAAAACCCGATACAACAGAGCAAGTATCCAGCTCAATATATTGAATGTCAATGAAGTTAATAATGTTAATGTCAACAGAGTCCAGAGCAGCAGGCAGGACTGACCCCTGGCCTCTCTGATTTGCCTCAGTAGATCGCACCTTAACCCTATCATTTTCCTCAAGTATTTTTGCCTTGTAATCTTCCTGGGTATCATCAGAATAAAGTTCACTTCCCAAGTAACTCTTCAAACCCAAGCATATCCCTGTTTAAATCTTGGGATTGGGATAAAGAATACTATGCTTAAATGATATCCTTTGAAATGGGGCACTGTTCATAAAAGGCCTGCCAGGTTCCCGTCAGAAGGGTTAGCTGAAGACTGGGGGACTGGAAACACTGACTGCAGCCAATTTCTTTTTTTATATTTGTTAATCCACCTTGTCCAAACAATAGGAACATTTGGTGCATTTAGCTCTAAATATGTCAAATGCTCCTTTAGGAAGGAACTTCCAAAACCTAAAATCATCTCTTAAGATCAAATTCATTGCCTGAGCTCAAAATTATTCTTCTCTACACAAATAAACACACACACACGCTTGCGTACTTTGTCTGCACTGCAGGAATTGTCCTGGGATAGCACTGTGCTGTCTGTGGAGCCCTGCTAAAAAGCCTGGCTTTCTGATACTGAAAGAGCACTACAAATATTAACACATCGCTGGGGCGGGGGAAGCAAGAATGATTATCCCAGAACATAACAAATCTAAAAATAAATTGGCTTCATTTTCACCTATTGCAGACCAATGGGGGTAAAACAACTCTAATTAGTGTAACAGGACAATAGGAATGAAATTGGCTTGGTCACAAGATTTTTGCAGGATGACACTGATGGTATTACTATCCAACTTCAAAGATTTGGAAAGATGTGGCTGCTAACACTGGAGAATAGAAACCTGTTTTTCATCAACTAGGCTGGCCTGACAAATTAAGTCTGTGGAGTCATTAGATTAAGATAAGAGCTTATCTCCTAGACTGACATTTATTCAGAGGTTTTTATGCTGCTCAGCTAGTAATTAGTGCAGTTGAAATTTTAACACTGCTTTGTCCAGTCATTTGACAAATTTGAAGTATATACAGTTTTGATTAAAAAATAACTAAAATCCAAGAATACAAAATTATTGGCTTGGAAAGGTTTTAATTTCTGGAAGAGTTGAGATGATGCTAAAAATCTTGAAGCAGGTCAGAAGTGCTTCTGCTGTTGACTCATTTCCATATGCAGATTGAGAGGCCTCTTAAACTAAATTTTTAGGCACTAAGCAGCAGATATCTGTAGCAAATCTGTAATTTCTTTCATGCCCATCCATTTTGTAATTCTGCTGCTTTACAGGGGCAGGAATACAGTGAAGGCTGCACTCCTGCTCATTAACGCTTGTCTGCCTCCTTTGGCACTCAGGTTGGGATTTCTGTGGGGGAGTTTCAAAAGGATTCTTCTCTCATATGGCTTATTTCATGGGATAAGGTTTATTTTTCCTGTCCTAATTTTCTTGTAATAACAGATGGATTGTTCCACAGTAAACCAATGCATTACTTTTGGACACATGTTTTAACGTTTCTTTAGACTAACAAATCTCACTTTTTTTTTTTTAAACAGCTCATTCTGAGTAACTGAAGATCAGAATTGGATTAATAATTAGTGATTAAATGGATGAGTGTTTGTTTATGAACTTTGACAGGTTTGTTACAGCTACATCCTGTTATTGCTGTTACAGCATTTGTTTTGTCTAAAGTGCAGCCATCTCAGCATCTATGGTTGTTACCTTTAGAAATACACAGGCAAGGGGAGTTCATGGTAGTAAATTATGGTTCTTCCAACTTTATTCCTATGATTACTGGCTTTCACAAAAAAAAAAAAACCCAAAACACATGGACTCTGGAAAGAAGACCCAGACGATCTCAGACTGCCTGTTTGGAATGGATGGTCTATTGACCATCCTTCTTTACATTTTACACTTTACTGCCAAGAACCCTGAAGTCTACGGACTCACAGGCCCAGGGCAGTTGGTTGCAGAGGGTGACTGGCGTTGCCACTCACCTGCGCTCCTGAGCCCGAAGCAGCAGTGGTAGAGCGGGACACGGGCTCTCAGGCCAGCTGGGGCCAGGGTCTGCATGCTGGCTTTTTGTGCCCACTTCTGTGGGTTTGGGTTTTCCTGGCATTTGTATGACCCCAAAGTATAAGAGGAGTTAAGCATCTCGTAAGCCCAACAGCTCTTCTGTGGTGCCGCAGAGGGAGGCACAGGCAGGGAGTGATTTCAGAGCTTTGCATAGTCAGAGGTGAAACCCTGCTGCTCTCCACTTTCTGAGCCAGACCCACGACCTAGACCTACCCTGATTCCTGTTTCGAGGCAGATGCTTTCAGGCCTCTGTGATGGTAAGACCCCTGATACTTCCTACTGGAGGTGTGAAACCCTATATAGTAAATTGAAGCTCTGTGACAATCACTGCCACTGGGCACCCACCATCCCAGGTGAGACCTCAGCTTGTGGTCAGGAGTGCCTAGAGGTAGAGATGGAGATAATATATGTGGCTGATCTCTGAATCTGAATTCTCTCAGTGCCAGGAGGCACACAAGGCGCGAACATCGTTCTTCCACTTCGATTGGTCTGCGGCTGTGTGCCGTGCTGCTTCCCAAGGGTTCCAGCCTGCACCATTCCTCTCAACCTCCACCATCCGACACCAGGTCGTTTTTGGGCGACCCTGCTTTCTTCTTCCCTCTGAAGTCCACCCAAGGGCCACAGCGCAGTCTTCTGTTGTTTTTTTCCTCAGGACATGACTGATCCAGTTCCATCTCCTCCTCCTCACTTCATTACTGATTTTCTCCATCTCTGCCATTTCGGGTTTTTTTGAAAGTTGATGCTCATCGTTTCTGCAACTTTTTATTTTTTTTTCCGGGAGGAGGTAGTTGGCCTCCTGCCCAATAATATATGTGGCAATGCTCATAAAATGGCCTGGAAAGAAATTTGCATCAAGCTGAACCACTTGCATCAATCCCCCAAAAGCTTCAAGTACTGTTTGGCAGACAAATGTTTTCCCAAAAAAAAGTCAAAAATCCCACATAACTCTCAATGTATAACTTGCTTTCCGGCTGGAGTGGCCCAGGAGAGAGAAGTGGAACCCGTTCCCGGACCTTGGGTGAGCATGAGGGGAAGACCCAATTTCTGATGTCTCTAGGGAGGAGCATGGCCTGAACAGAGGGAGGGGGAGGGATCTAAATTCAAGCTCCCCAGGATCTGTGGCAGCAGCATCCCTCTTTTCCTGGGGTTGTTTACTTTCCTGTGTTGTGCATTGCTATGTTGTATATTGCTACAGAAGCTGGATCATGTCAGCACTACCCAGGCAAGCTTCAGCCTGCTAGGCTGTTAGATAAAAGGGGAAAAGTTGCCATCATGCCCACACACACACACATAGACACAAAACCAAAGAAAGCCCACACCTTTGGGACAAAAAAACAGCTAATATGAAACTATTAACATCTCCTTTTGGTGGGCTGTAGAGATAACAGCATACAGGTGTCTTGATATTGTCTGTCACAGCTGTCCATCAACAGTGCTGGCTCATGGGACAGTTCACTGGCCCCAGAGCCATTTCAGACACCTCCTAGCCTGCTGCCCATCCGTGGCATTATGTCTTACAGACTGCCGCCATCCTCCTGTACTTCCATGAGAGGAACCATTGACCTGCACCTTTGCCTTGGATCAACAATTTAAAGACAACTGCTGCTTGATGGTGCACGCAAAATGAATTATTAGTCTTGGTTCTGGCCTAAGTGTCTGGAGACTGAGACCTTCGCTGGCCCCACACAGAAGGCCAAGGGCTGACAGAAGCACTAGCAAAAGAGAAGTCCCAACAGGTCAAGGGAAGGGGCATCGCAGACTAATAAACTCCGTTACCTCGAGGAGAACTTTGTTCAACTTGTGATGCCAGAAAGGACAGCCTGGACTGGCAGGTAAATCTCCCTGAAGATAGCGGAAATAGAGGTTAGAGCACCATATTTATCTCAGGCTACTTAGTAAATAGTGAGATACTGCAAAAAGAGAATTGGAGATTTAGCAGCAGGAAGGTGTCATTGAATGGCAATAACAGTACAGCCATGCTTTACTCTGCCTTCCATTTGCAGTGTCCTGCTCTCAGGTGGATGATTGCTCTTCAGCATTTGGCCAAGGTCAGACAGGTGAGAGATATTTTTTTCTCAAGTTTCTAGTGTTTCTAAGCAATTTTTAAAATGAGAGAAAAGGGCAATAACTTCTTTAAACTGGCAAATATGTTTTCAGTGTCACAAGAAAATGCTGCCTGTCAACTAAGACATTACTCTGATTTTGTTTTGATAGCTTTTGGCTTCTAAGTTTGGTACAAGAGGTACTCATGTCCCAGAAAAAAAAAAAATGCTTGCCCTTTTAAATTGGATTCCATAGGCTGAAATTTATCCATGGTAAATGTTTCACAGTACAGTAAATTATGCAGCAGGTTCCACACAAGCATCCTTTACTCTCTGAAATGAAGGTGAGCACTCGGTAGCACAAGTACATGGCGTAGCTATCCAGCTGTTTGTGTTTCCCCCAGGCATTCAACACTTCTCACAAATAACTACACTTTGCACTTCTGTAACACACATCCTGTGACCCCCACAGGGCAACTGCAAAGGTGGGGTAAACGCCTCTATTTCTATTTTATAGATACTTAGCACTTCTGAAATGCAAGCTTAAGGCAGGTTATGTTGAACATCTAAGCTTGGAGAAGTCTTTCTGGAAAGCTGATGGAAATTATTTGCTCAAGTATTAGTGGTCAATCAAGAGGTCAGTGGTCAATGCAACTGTTGGAAGGTGGGTTCCCTTGCACCATGTGAAAGTCCCTCTCCAACAGCCCGAGCTTCTCCTCATTTTGTTTTTCTGTTGTACAGTATTCACTAAACCCTTCGCCAAGACATGCCATTGCCAGTGTGCCAAATCCTGAGCAAATCACATCCTCTGCTCTTCTGTAGCAGATTTGTGAGATAATCTATTATAGATTAATCATTTCAGTCTTATGGTGCAATGTCAAAAATAAATTGGGGTTATGAAGCTGGAGGGGAGCCACTTGGGGGATGGTGTGTTCTCATTGACACTCCTTATTTGACTTTGAAAACAGTGTCACAATGAGATTTTCGAAGCTGATTGTTACCCCGCGGAATCCAAATCACAAGGTAAAAATGCTGTGGAGTAAGTTTTCATCTCCACAAATATCAGCTCAATGTTGAACTGTAGATGATTTCCAGGCTATTTCCTTCCCTCTCCTCACAACATGAAAAGTATCTGGGCTGATCCATTACATCTCTTTAGAATAATAGATGGCAGAAGAATAAATAGAATAAAATAAAAGCCAACCCCTTTTAAGGACTGAATATCTGCTGGAGATGGAGGTATCCAACCCAGGAAAATAATACAGGCCAGGAATACAGCCAAATATACTGTATGAAAATATTCATTTGCATAATTTTAAATATTCTCTAACATTTTATAAGCTCCCAAATGTCAAGCAGTGAGTTATTTGCCTAGTACTGTAGTCCTTGTTGCACTCCCAACTGAATCTCAGCAGGTCCTTGGTGTCTCTAAACCAGAGCAGGGGTTAGTGCACAGGGAGAGGCTATTCTCCCCCTTCACTCCCTGGCCTCTTCTGCAAGACAGGAAGATCCACAATCCCCTCTGAATTGAGTATGAACTGAGAAATGAGACATTTAGTTCTACCTGTGCTGCCGTGTACCATCCACCTAGACAGCAAGGCTTTATCCTGCCATCAGTTATTGAATGCAAACCTACAGTGACTTCATGACATGCTTTACCTTCCGACGGATGGCAGAATATTGCAGGGAATACACGGAATGGAAAAGCGCTATTTTCGTTTCAGTTTCTTTTGCTTGGGTGCAAAGTAAATC